>NW_017536186.1:108593-160512 GCF_001853355.1 Bactrocera latifrons | reverse complement strand
TACACATTTATCAAACGAATAAAAAATAGGTTTATCCCCAAAATACATAAATCATTATCTCTTTTCTTGCTATAACATGAGTAAAAAGCATGTTTTATTCGAAAAAAAAACCTGATACACCTGATGTTRGATCGGCCAAGGTTATTTTTTTGAAGCGCGGCCGAACGCCGCCAATCCAAAAAGGAGTTTCACAAAAAAAACCTGACACACCCTGGTGTTGGCGAACCCCGGTGTTGGATCGGACAGGGTTATTTTTTTGAAGTGCGGCCGAAGGCCGCCAACGCAAAAATGAGTTTTTCTCAAAAATAAAAACCTGGCACACCCTAGTGTTGGCCCACCCCGGTGTTGGATCGGCCAAGGTTATTTTTTTTTTTGTAAGAAGATGCAATTAAATATATATATAAGCCTTAAAACTTTTTTTATTACAATGGAAAATTTATTTCATATGATATTTGTGTCTTGCGTTTGAGTTTTTATATTCATTTTTATTCGTTTGATAAATGTGTAATTATGGCAACACTTATTATATGTCAACAAGGAATACTTTTGTTATTGTGCATGAAATGAAAATTGTGTAAAATATAAAATGCTTATTTTAAGCAAATAACTAAATAATTACTGTAAAAAAAAATATGTAGAAACAATGTAGTGAAGTCTAAGTGCATAAAAAGTGCATAATATGAAATAAATAATTACTAGAAATCGAGAAATTGCAAGATAAAATTTGCAAAATTTTTAACTTTAAATACAAATATCTCGAAAACTATATGTTTGCGGCGGCAACAATTTCTATATTTTCTTATTCTAGAGCATCAGCCCTATCCAACCATACCATTTTTAATCCCGAAATCGTGGGATGGTAAACTAAAGTTTCCCCCTATTTAGCTGTCAACAGCTGTATATGAAGTCGAATCTGCCTCCTCATAGGTTTGTTAATACTTCCACAAAACCCGAATCCGAACAACCTTTTTGTTTCTCAGTACTCATTTCTCTTTCTAAATGACTGCTACATGGTCTTTCTTCAATATGAAATTTACTCTCTACAAGATGCCATAACATTGCAAAATAAACTATTAATTTTAAGCTTTTCTCTAGATGTTTTCAACAACCTCCTTCACAATTTGAACTTAGGTCCTAATATATTTTAAGTTTGCAAAATTTCACGAGACTGCGATATTGTCGATTAAACCTTTCAGTGTCTGTTATGAAGCAATATTTCAATTTCAGGGGTATTGCTACATATTTGTTTATTTTTTGAATAATTTTAGTAAAATTCCTTTAAAAATTAACTAATCCAGATGTTAGTACTTACCTTTAATTTTTTGTAACTTTTAGTGAGACAGTAAGTATGGTGCTCATGCAATATTAAACTGGTGTTTTTACATTAATGAAGCATACAAAGCCAAACATTTTTAATTGTAAACTTTTTGTACAATTATATAAATTTTTATTCACTTTTTCTTAATATAATGCAATTCTTTCATAGGCGTATAATTATTTTTATAAATTTATTATGTGTATATAATAGCTAAATATTTAACGCAAAAGAGTGTTTTAAAGATTATTGTGAATTTTGCGTTCATTTGCATTTAATTTTTTTAAGTGTAATGCACTTATAATGTTATTTATTCTTTCTTTTGTAATTATTTGCAGTTGTGTAAAGTGAAAAGCTTATTTCAACTTTGCTAGAGTAAAAAAAATAATTTTGAATAAGGGTCACAAAAACAAACTAGGTTAAGTAACTAATATTTTCTTGCTACAGAATGTTGAATTCATTATTTCTAAGCAATACATTTGATATCTTTTGCTTGTGGTGCAAAAAATTGTTAGAAATATGCTTCTGTACATATGTATAAGGTGCAATTTCAATTTCAACATGCGAACTAGTGAATTATTAAACAATATTAATAATAATAGCGGAACGTTTAAATGTTTATTTAAACTATTAAGCTTTCAAAATTAAGCATAAAAATTACAAACTCCTCTTCGAATTGTTGTGTTATGTGATGTTTTTGGTAACCGTTTGATTGTAATTTTATTTATTTTCTTTTTCAATATTCCACTAACCCTAGCTTTTAAATATTTTCCTATACAATCAAAACTATGTTGAAATACCACAACAATAACAAAAAAGTTTTACTCCACTCCATGTGCACAGAGTTATTAAAATCACTTAAAACACAACTGCAAATGATAAACAAAATACATTTAACAATCACGTGACAGTCCTAAAACTTAGCTTTTCAAAATTACAAAAAAAAAAAAAAAAAAAAAAAAAAATAAAAGAAAAAAATAAACAAACAACACGTATACATTTCAGTAGTCTTTCTATCAAAGAAAAATAAATCATTAATAGCATTATATAAATAAAATGCGTACATTGCATCCGTTTAATATGTATATGTATATATATGTGTATGATTTTCATATATAATATATAACATAAGGCTTAAGTATTAAAATATTACAATAAAAATTGCCAGCGGAATATTTTTTGTGTTTCGTTTTAACATAATATATTTATTATAATATTTTGTAGCTGCTAAATTGATTTGTTTTTAAATAATTTAATTAATTGCTGTCATAAAACATACTTGTAGTTGTTTGCAATTAAATTTGAAATAAAACACAACATTTTAAATTTGGATTAATGAAAACTCGGAGAAACAAACAAAACAAAACACATGCGGCGCCAAAGACGAAGTGCATTCTATGTGAGAATATATATAAACTATTTTTGAAAAATACTACGGTGATGGGCTATGAAACATATGCAAAAATGTAGAACGAATAACATCAAATGCATATTTTAAGTTCCAAGTTAAATGAAATTTTACACGAATTAATAACCTTAAAAGCGTGTTTGTATAAATGTAAAAATTTATGTACAAGGTAATGTGTAGCAAGAGTAAATTTGATTTTGAACATTTTTTAAACAGCTAAAATTTGAATTTACAGAATATAACATTTTTCTTAAATACTTTTTAAACATATGAAGCTGTATATAGAAAATTATATTTTTATCTGCATATTTCGAAGAACACACAATGCACTACAAAAGTTTGGAAGCAAAAAATTTTAGTTTATAAGTAATTATTTGTCAAAGTAACGAAATGTTTGTACAATTAAAGCTTATTCATAATCATGCTCACAATAAAAGCTTTGTGCAGCGGATCTAAAAAAGACCAATTTCGTTGAAATAAACTGTAGCAATAGCAAAATGTGATAACTACTTACTGCAAACTGCTTTAGCCTAGAATATATTTTCCTCCGCATTACGGTTTTAAAGCTCTTTTAGCACATTATTTTTAAAATTTTTTTATTTAAGCACAAATTATATTTCATATTTTCTATATTATCGATTTTTTTAAATTTAGTTGTTTTGTATGAGTAAAAGTATTTGATTTCCTTTGTTGCTAATATTTTACACGCTATGGCAGTTTATTGAATATATTTTATTTATATTTTTAACTATTTGATTTGTGTTTGTATGTGTGTGTGGAACTATTACATATAAAGTTTAGAAGTATAAGTTTATTTTTATATCATTTATACATTTTACGTTTGCGATATTTTTTGGTAATTTTAATAATTTTTTTTTATTTAAAGTTTTATGTAATTAAATTTTTTTTTTAATTTTTCGCTGTATGAGTTTGCATTGAAGCGCGATGTGCAGTTAATTTTGTTGGCGGTAAATTGCGGACACTAGTTCCAGCCACCAACCTCGAWTTCCAATCGAGCCTAATGCTTTGCACTATTTGTCTTATACTGAGTGCAGAATTTTGAGGAGTTTCTAAACGTTAAAATTTRTTATAATCGAATTTTAAAACTTGAAAAAGTCATACATAATCTAATAAAGATTTTTAGGACGCTTTTGGTCTTATTTRAATAATAATTATGTACATACGTACATATATGTATGTTATTCTCAAATATCTGAAAATTTAAGTTGATAAACAGCTATAATTGAAAAAAATATCGATTTCAAGAAACGTTTCCGTTATAATATTTAAATTGAAGGTTGCATCACAGTTACAAAGTCGTTCTTGTTAAAATATTTCTATTAAAAAATTTTGTAGTGTTAAACATTATATTTTAGAACTATTATCAACAGCAGAAAAACTTTTGTATGCCGCACTGAATGATTTTTTATTTGTGTGGCCTAAAATGAAAATAGAGATGTGAATCTTTAACAAATCCATATATGTGTACAGTTTGGCTGAAACATTTTACTTGATATGTTACTAAAACAATGCTAGGTCCACATTCTAATGTTAACTGAAGTATTTTCATTCAATATGAATTTCTTGAGGAAGAGTAAACATAGTTAGAAGTATATAGTAAATAAAAATATAATGCTTAAGGACTCCCAAGTTATTTGCACAGCTAACCTTTTCAGCACGTTGGTAGTAAATTTAAATTTTAACAAAAACAAGAATAAAGCTATTTTGCAAAAATTCGATTTTCACACTCTACGCAACTTATAAAATTTAGTTTGTTTTGCATTTTTAGTTAGATAACATAATAACATAATACACACAGTAATTTTCCTGATTGCAGATTTAAGTATACACCTGTATGATAAAAATATTACTGCTCGCAACAAATTTGTGTGAGTGTCTTTATGTTTGTCAAGTATATTCTATTTTTACCTTTCTTTGATAACAGCCTGCCTGCTGTTTAAGTAGAATATATAGTACATGAACAAAGTAAAAAAAAAGTATTCGGTGCATTGCAATATTTTACAAGCCTCAAACAACGAAAAAGTCTTTCTTACAAGTTAGTTTCGGTAATATGTCGTGTTATTTTTATTTAGAATTTAAATTTTGAGCTAGACGTTAAACAAACTTGTTTATATTTTCATAATTTATTAAATTAATAAATGCTACGTTTCAAATATTTTCCATCTACACTTTGCATGCAGGAAATTTATATCTTCCTAACTGTTCGCGCCAAATCTTCTTCTACATACAAACACTCTTTTCTTACTTCCATCTAATGCACTTCGCTTAAACGCCGCCAATCGTCGCCTAGGTTACATGTATATGTCTATCAACACAAAAGCTTTATTTAATTTAATTACTTTTTTGTCCTACCTGACATATTTCAATGATTCTTCTTCATTTTATTGTAAATCTAAATTCCTTTGAAATTTTTGTTTTCATATATAAACGYCTATATTTATTTATTACAAAAAAGGTGTTGTGTTTTCTAAATATTTTTTGTTGTTTTTATTTAATACGCATATTTTTGTTTTGTTTGTTTGCAATAATAAAAATAATTATCATCATGTTTGTTATTGTTTGTCATATATCAGAAAATTTATAATTTATGCATTACATTGGATTTGTTTTTTTACTGTTTTCCTTAAATTTAATATACATACATACATATAATTTTACGTTTTTTAGATATAATTAAAGAGCTGCTCTCCATTGTCCTGCTATTAATAAATTTGCATTTTGTTTGTTGTTTTCAATTAATATCTTAATTATCCTTTGTTTGTTACATTTGCTGCCGGCGCTGCCCCTTATCGCTTTGTCGCTTAAATGTATTTTAATTTATTTGCTTTACCGTTATATAAGTATGTTAAATGTTCGCTGGTTTTTCGTGCATCAACTGTTGTATGCTTTTGCTTCTAAATCGTTATTTGTTGCTGCTTGTTGTTCCTTTTTTGTTATTTGTTTCAAATGCAATTGTTCTTTCTTTTTGTGTTGTTGCATGACATTTGCTTAAATGATTTATAGAATATGCTGTAGTCATATTTTTATATTTAAACGATTTAAAATTTTATGTTATCATGTKTTGCTTTAATCTTTATTTTCTTATATATTGCATGTATAAACTGAACGTTTATACTCGCATCATTGCTTCGTCCTTATTTCATCCACACTCTTTTTACGTAGCTGCATTAATTTAGTTGCTCTGTTTTTTATAATTTTTGTCACTTTTCTTATTTCTGTTACGCTGCCTTTAACAGTTGTCCGTGCGCAACTTAAGCTTCGGCCTTCTTCTTTTCCTTCTTCTTCTTCAAGAACGATGGTGTCCTAAGACCCTTTTTCTTCTTCTTGTCTTTCTTGGGCGAACCATCCGTAGACACATCCTGGAACCGTAATAGAAATTTGCAATGAGAATATCGTTTGGAGCAGTGTTAGTGAACATACACACGCACACAATGCAGCAGAGTTGAATGTGATTTATGCATGTATTGATTATTTTTAACACAGAAATATTGAACTATAACGAAATGATATAAACACTCGGCTAAGGTGAACTGTCAATTGAAGTGAATATTAAATTAAAATGAGGTTATGTTGAAGCAGTTTTAACGGTATTCCTTCCTCTACACTAAGCGCATTTTGCTAAGAATAAAATAATTATGAAATGCGTATAATATTTATAACTACTTCAACTGATTTTATTCCAGCAACACCATTCAATAAAAGCCTTCCACGAGGTTAAGAACTTTCGAAATTCGACCGACTTTTGAAAATCTGATTTCAAATGAGCCATCCAGCGCTGACTTAAAAAAGCTACAAAAAGCTGGACGAAGCTTATTATTGCTGGGGTCCTGCTAATACCTCAATAATAACTTAGGTTTATGTCACAAAAAAATTGAATGATGGAAGTTTTTGCTACTGATACAACTGCTTATGTATGGTATAGAAGGTGAAGAGGCATAAATGATTAAAAAGTACAGAGAGTTCTGTGCACAACGGAAAAAGTAGCAACAGAAAACTGCTATTAAGCAGGAAACATATATTYGCTCAAATCTTACTTTGCTTTTCAATTAAATTCGAAATAGTTGTTTAAAAATATATATTCAAACCCGAACTCTTTATATAGCGATGGCAAATTATGGGTGCTTGTTAATTTTTTTTTCGAAAACTAAAAGCYCCGCTATGCTATACGCGTTCTGAGGTTATGAAAAAAAGGAACCAATGAAGTTATGGTTATACTTATACTTCGATTATTTGATATCGTGCTTGTGTTAACTCGAAATGAGTTATGCTTGAGCCCTTCCTAATTTTTTTATATTTTGTTTGATTTTTTGTGTGTATAGTTAACAATATGGCCGTCGTCTTGTTCGATTTTTATGATGAGGTCAATATATACTACGTATACATATATAGTGAATAAGAAAACGATGTGATTTACAAACGAAATACAACAAAAACAATGTAATAATAAAATTAAACTACACTTACCTCTTTACTGCTTTGTGAAAATGTGCTCAAATGAGCTTCGGAGTGATCGCCATTTTGTACATTCTCACCTRAAAAGGCAATTGCATAGTTAACATTAGTAAAATATCAATAAAAAATGTATATTTCCAATTTAAAACAAGTCGATTTTACGCAAATAAAGGCTGTTGATGGCAAACAACTAATGCACAAATGCTAATTATACATAAAACATAAGCAAATATGAGATGGAAGGAATGAGATGTTTGTTGGGTATCTTGGTGTGAATGTATAGAAACTGAGTGCATATATACATATGTAAATGTGTGTGTATATACATGCATATGTTAAATGGCTTTGCAGATGCTGCGAATGTTGCATTGTTTTTCCAAAGTGTATGATTATTCAAAGGTTAATTTTGGTTTATTAGAATAAATTTGTATCTATGTATGTACATTTTATATTATATATAAATCGTTTACACAAACATAATCTAAGCTACGTAAGCATGCATGTAGTTATACATATATAGAAATATAAAATAAATTCAAAAACTGTTTATTCTGTATTTTGCTTGATAATTTTGTTTCTTATAATACTTTTTGCTTTCGAAACATTAAAATCTTTATTTGATACTCTTTTCCAACAAACATGCAGTTTACACTACAATATAGTAGTATATATGTATATATTAAAATAAGTAACAAAAATAAATGTAGAAAAATAAAATTATAAAATCATGTTTACCTGTTTCACTTTGATTAGTGCTTCACTTACATAAAATTATGCATAAATTGTTATAATTATTATAGACTAGTTGAGCTCTTGCATGCTTAATTTGTAGGCTTCTTGTTTCCATTGCTAAACTGCTTACAAATAGTTAGCTTAAAAATTAGAAAATATTTTAGCTTAAAAGTTAAATGATCACTTAAGGGATAGTCTCAGTGTGAAATTTTCAAGAAATCGATTTTTTTGTTACATTATCGGATAGTATACACTATAATAAAGATTCTTTCAAATTATTACGGTCACTGCAGCATTTCCTGTAAAAAGTGAACAGAATGGGGAACATAGCGACTCCAATCTTTAAACGCGTTTTTCTCAAAATGGTGTTTTTCAAAACGGTTTACAATCTCACAGGAAGAGTTTTGAAGACATCTAGTTCCAATTTGGGGAGAACATTTTTAACGTCATTCCCTATGGCGCTATGGAAGCTTTTATTTTTTTCCTACGAAAACCTGTGGGAAAAAGGGGCAAATTCGATACTGTTTGTTCAAACCGCCGCCATTTTCTTAAATTTCAAAACAACAAAAAAAAAAAAAAGGCTTTCATAGCGCAATAGCGACTTTTCTATAGATTAATCATCTTTTTGAAATTTTTGTTTTAGATCAAAATTGCGGCCACAATCGTGAACATAGAAAAAAATCGTTTTGTATTCATCATGAATGTATTTATTTATAAAAAAGAAAAATCCGACTGACTAGTTAATTTCAACAATAAAAAAAAAAAACGCGAAAATCAATGATTTTTCGGAGGGTCACACTGAGATAATCACTTAATGTTTTCGGGAATCTTTTACTAAACTCATGTGGTAGAGACTATTTTTGAACAGTCCCAAAAAGCTAGTGACAGCTTAATTCCGTTTAAGGAGGGCCCACATAATGTAGTTAGTTAGTCAATTACAAAAGTTACTTCCAAATTGGCAATTTCTAATCTTATGAAGAGCAACATCTTTTTTTTTATGAAAATTCGGCTCAGTTTTTCTTGTGGCGATAAGTCTTTTTTCAGCTCTCATAAAAACAGTTATCTGTATTTTTATTTATATACGACCTTTGGTTTTTCTAGATCTACTCCAGTTTGAATATTTTATAACTAATAATACTTTTAGTGGTACTACATTGTGTCTGGTAACTTTCAAGATGAGATCAAATATAAGACTATTTCAGGTCGAGGCCTGTGAACTCTGCTCTTCTTTTTTTTTTTTTTTTTGAGAAAGGACAGAAAAATATAAAAAATATATATGTTAATAGGTATTTTTAACTTTGTTCTAAATATTTCCTAAGCTTTATATTTGTAAATCTTTTAGTCACATTTGTTTAGTATATTCATAAAAACAAAAAAAAAATACTGCTTGCAAAAAGAATTTGTGAAAGTATGTTAGAATTTTTATATTTAGAAAAATAACAAAGTTTATTTCTTTATTAGTAAATAAAATGAATCACACTTTCATTTTTTGCCAAAATATTGGATGTAATAAACTGTTTTCCAATCAGTTTTGAGAAATATTATTTTTTACACTTATTATGAATACATATTATATTTTCATTACGTACTTCACTTCGTTTTTGTGAAAAAGTTAACCTAAAAAATTCCAATTTTTTTAATAAAAAAAAAATAATTTAACAATATCCGCTCTTTGAGCTACACTTCAATAGTGTAGTATATTTAAGAAATTTTCGCACACCCATAGTTCACCTGTCGGCACTCAAGGAGGTGCGCAACTCTTTTGAAATCCGCTCCACCTTCATCTTGCAGTCACACATAACCGCATGATTGTGCAACGCATTGGCGCAGATGATGCCATTCAACAGGCTCTCCAACTCCTGCTCGAGCATAGCAACGACCTGGAGTTGTTGAGGTGTCAGCGGTTGATCGGCTTTAGTGGCAGTGCCGTTGACGCAATAGGTCGTGTCCGTAGAATTGCAAGATGCTGCCCAATCCCTACGCTGGGCGTGTGTTTGTGAATGTGACTTTGTGTGTGCGGCCTCGCTGTGCATTCGCTGCTGACCAGTAGCTAGCGTACCAGCTAAGCGCAAGTTGCTCAAAGTCTCCAAGTGTGCGCTGTGTTGCAAGAGATGATGCGCGCTGGCGTTCGACAAGTCGAGTAGTGAATTGTCATTGTGTTCCATATGAAGGCCGTTGGACATATTATTGCTATCGGTCGAGTGCTGCTGTGCGCCGGCACTCAATTGCTGAGCAATAACGTTGATTTCCTYGTTAATGATGCGCTCCAGTTTGCGACGAAATTCTGTTTCATGCGTTTGCAAAGTGCGTGCGCAATCCGAGTTCTTCACATTAATATTGATGTGTATCTCCAGCGAACGTAAAGACGAGGCTACTGACGAGGAGCCAGTTTCCGATAGCGAAGCGGTGACATGTCGGTAACGTCCGTGAGGTATACCAACGCTTATGGCGGCGAAGTCAGTTGGAGTTTCTGCTATAGCATGCGCAGAGTGTCGCTTTAGTGCAGCGGACTGCGCTTTCGAATTCACATTCAATTTTATTTGTTTGTGTGAGTGATGAGGGTACAAGTCTCTTTCGTCGGGTTCCTCATCATCGCACGAGTTAAGCAATTTGCGCACGTTTGGCGTGGAAGTAAGCAATTTGACATCTGTGTGGTGCAATTCTTGTTCCGATTCTGGTTTGTGTTCCGGCATCTCATGCGGCTGTACATTTGCGGGTAGAAAATCGCGTAGTAAATAAGAAGCGCGTTGTGCGGTGGGCGTGGCAGAACGCGCAAATACCGCGCTATAATTATCACCTGAATCATCATCATAGTGTTGTTGGTGAACGCCGTCGTCTACATGATGATGCTCCTCTTCCACACCCTCCTCCAGATCGGCAGTGTTGCTATGTGAGCCCGCTGGATAAGAGGTGCCACCGATAGAGAGCAACGATGAAAACTGCTCAGAGAGTGAGTGCGCGTGGGTCAGCTGTGGCGTATGCCCATCACGRTCATGATCGGATAGCTGCTGTACGCGACCGGCTACGCTCGCAGTCTCACAACTACGATCACTGGACACCTTACTGATGCGCCGCCGCCTTTTGGTAGGCTCCAGTTTTATTTCTTTTACCGAAATATATGAGCCATTGGAATCGTGGTTGTTTGTGCTGTCCTTGTTAGCATTACTGGTGGGTCGTAGTGCTTCGCAGGATTTCAAATGTGACCCGCGCGGCTGACGAGTGGAGTAAAGTTCACGTCGTTGTTGTTGTAAATAGCCAGTATTTAAACTCAAAGCAGTCGATTTAATGAAAGCGATTACCTTTTCACGCTGCAACTGTACGGCGGTGAGCATGTGGACTGGATGTATCGTGATATGCGGTTGATATGTTATAGGATAGTTGAAGCCAAAATGAGAGCAGGTGCGATAGGGCTGCATTAAGTTGGTGTCAGCAGACAGTGAAGGTGATAGTGATGGCGTATGAGTGGCGGCGTCCGCTATGCATTTATTTTGTTCGGGTTCTAGTACAATTTGTTCGGGAGAGTGATCCAAGGTGTTGGTATTTGCCTTGGCCGTAGCCGTTCCATCCGGTAGTGGATAAGTGTAATGTGGGAATATTTCAATTTTATGTATCATCCATACATTAAACACCAACAAATGTTGACTCGGGTATGCTTTACTCATATCTACGCTTCGCGGCTTATACAGAAATGCATATTTCTTAGCAATTGCTGCAACACTAGTGAAATTATGCAGAGTCTTGATTTTCAAGTTTGCAAATTTTTGTGATGCATGAATCTCATATGATTGTTGCGTATGATTAATATGATTTTTTGTGTTTGTTGTAAGTGATAATGGAATTTGTTGTTGGTGGAATGTAGCTGTAATGGCATGACAAATGGTATATGGATATGTGAGACACGATAGGCAAAACATCCGACATGTAGACAAACGAAGACAAAACGAGACGAGGCGACAAATGGATAAGTAACAATTTTTAAGAAACGAGACGATACGACAGGACAATTTAACAAGTTATGAATAAAAATACAATTCAAATATGGACATATYTGTTGTAGGTTAGTTTACAATATTTGGAAGGTCTGTATCAGCTTCACAGATAATAATTTGTGAACTCTGTCTAATAGAACACTTTTAAGTTGAAGAGAAAACCAAAGGTATTAGAAACGGAAATGCCTGGTTCCGACAATATTTTTGGCCGGACTCTCGCTATAACGTTAACGAGACCAACTTACTAACTAGTCGAAAGACACTTATTTAATTGTATATCATGAACAGCCGAACAATTTTATTGCAGAGTGCCGATTATGTCTCCTTGTCTTCTCCTTTGAGTGCAGTCAGTTGGCGCTTTGAGAGCTACGTCGACCCTTACTATTTCCTTTAGAGCTCTTAAACTTTAAAATAAGTGCCAAAAATTTTATAAGTATTTTACCCAGAGTAAGCATCGGCGCCGAAAAATTATAAGGAGCATGCATTAGGGAGACCCCACAATCTGCGCCAACTACCGTGGGAAAGAGCCTACTCAACATCGTATTTAAGGTTATTTCGAGCGTATTGTGTAAAAGATTAAAGCCCACTAACTGTTTGAACCTTATCAGTATAGCTTTAGGCCAGGAGAATCAACAACTGTCAAATTTTGGAACGAAAAGGAGCTGAATTTATGCTGGGATATCTGAATTTGATATCCATGCAATACAAATACGGCTGTGTAAACTGACCTTGAGCAATACCAAAAGGTCTTTCGGGATCGGGACCTCTCCGAGCCAATCGACGCTAAACGAGGTTTCAGACAACGCGACTCCCGTTCATGCGACTACCCTAATCTACTATTGAAATAATTGGTTTGAGCTGCAGAAATAAATAGAGAAGGTATCATCTTTTATAAGAGTGTACAGCTGCTGGCGTACGGTGATGATATTGATATCATTGGCCTCAACAACCGCGCCGTTAGTTCTCTTTCTCCAGAAAGGATAAGGAAGCGAAGCAAATGGGTCTGGTTGTGAACGAAGACAAGACGAAATATCTCCTGTCATCAAACAAACATTTGTCGCACTGGCGACGAGGTTCCCACATCACTGTTGGCAGTCTTGATAATTTCGTCTGTCTTGAAACCAGTATTAACAGCAACAACAATGACAGCCTCGAAATCCAACGAAACAGGTGCTACTTCGGTCTGAATAGACAGTTGAGAAGTAAAGTCCTCTCTCGACGAACAAAAACCAAGACAAACATAAGACACTTATTATTCCTGTCCTGCTATGCGATGCAGAGGCATGGATGATGACAACATCTGATGAGTCGACGTTACGAGTTTTCGAGAGGAAGGTTCTTTGCACATTGGCCACGGCGAATACCGCATTCGATGGAACCATGAGCTGTATGAGATATACGACGACATTGACATAGTTCAGCGAATTAAAGGACAGCGGCTACGCTGCCTAGATCATGTCGTCCGAATCGCCGAAAACACTCAAGCTCTGAAAGTATTCGACGCAGTTCCCGCCGGGGGAAATAGAGGAAACCCGTTGGAAAGACCTGGTGGACTGACGCGCCGTTGTTAACTCAGCTATAATCGCGTAAGCGGTGTCTATTCCAGTAACGAAGAAGGATGCTTATATAGTTATTTTAGATGAGAAAAATTGTCATCACTGTTATAAAACTATCCACACATGTAGAGAAATCTAGTTACTAAAATATTCATGACGCGTAATTTGAAAACTGCTCTATCGGGATGTAGAAATGTTTTTGAAAAATTAACGATGCCTTCATATGTTAAAAATATCTTGACACTAAAAAAGAAATGTTGACTCTCCAAAAGTGATAATGATAGCCACAGGAGAATCTCAGTCAACTTTGAGAATATTATATAAGGTTATTAGTATTATTTGGCACTTTAACATTCTTAAACTAACTTGATATTGGCATTTAGCCTGTGACCTTCAGTCTACTTAAACTTAATACATTTATTTAAACAATTTAAAGTAAATTCGTTGTACGTCAAAAACTCGAGTTTATGCTTAACTTTAGTGATTGGCGTTCAACACGAGATTGTGAGATTACCATACGCAAAATTGCATTTGAAATCTTTGTCCGCAATCACACTCAAAAGCATCCTTTTTCATAAACACTAACACTTAAACTCGACTTATTATCGCACTATTAATTTTTTAGTGTCTAAAGCAAGTATTTGTATATAAAGAGACTTGAAAATCCGATGTAAATGATTTTAAGTTTTAGTTCCATAACGTTTAAAAAAAAATATATATACATATACATGGCAGCACAACATTAGAAATATAAATATGTACTTAATATATTAAGAAAGGTATGCTTTTTATTTAAGTAAAGTTTGTTTGCAACAAAATTATTATTGACATATATTTAATTTTTAATTTGAGAAAAAATTTATTAAAAATCCAAATTATTTCAAATTAAAAATAATTAGTTAATTCCACACCAAAATAAAAACTAGATAAATAAATACAAGAATAAATGCAAGAATTCATGTTACTGCATAAACAATTACATACATATATTTACACATAGAACATGGCGATGGGTTAAGTTAAATGATACATGAAATTGATGACACCGCAAATTTTCATTTGGTCTAATATATTTACTTTTGATACAAATACGTATGTGAGTGCAGTATGTATGTGAAAATAAAGTAAACCAAAGCCCACTTAATATGCGATATTTCTACACAGCTTAGATACAAAAACAGTTAAATAATCCAATTTCACAAATTTCATAATATTTCTGCAGAATTTAAAGTGTTTACAAATTTCGTTGTGCATTATTTATACTCGTATATAAGAAATCAAAACAGTGCGTGTTTCTTACATATATGCAATTTTAAAAGGGTATATAAAAATTTCAATATTTTGAAATAAAAACGCAGAGAATATGATTAATTATTGAGCGAACAAAACAGAAAATTATTGTTTTCTCTTTTTAAAAATAATCCAGTAGTTGGTATAAAATAATTTTGTTTGCAAAAAAACGAAAAGTACGTAAGAATATTAAAGTAAAAATAAATTTCATATTTTTTCAGAAAAAAAAGATGTGGTTTTAGAAAGTGCGTATAATTCAGCGGCAGCGTTGGTGACATTCGATGGGACAGTTGAGTAGTTTATTTACATATATATTTTGTGAACTAGTAGCTTTTTTTCTGTAATTCATTATTAAGTAGTTTTGACTTGAGAACTTTTTTCACACGTTTTGACTAAACTATTTCGGACATTGAAAAATAGTGGCGATAATAAACAAATATATTTTTTTTGAATTTCTACTTCCTGAATAAATAAATGGTAATAAATTTTCCTTCAAAATTTATTAATAGAAAAATTTATATTAAAATTATTATTTTGGATTATGAAGTTTTTGTTTCTTAAGAAAATTTGGCAGCACGTATTTGTAATAAAAAAATCAAATGAGACTTAAAATTGAAGTTATTAAAAAAAACTATCTTTTCTCATCTTTTCATCCCACACATAAAATTTTTTCAAATAAATTTTGTTTTTAGATAAATTTACAAAATATAATTACAATTCTGAATTAAATATTTATTATTTAAAGCACATAAAATTTCAAATTAAGTCTTAAAATTCTTCAAAATAACTTTAAATAAAAATGTAAATATAAAATGTTTGAATAAATTCAAAGGCGGTTATAGTTCTTTGTAATAAATTATTATTTTAAAATTATTATCATTTAATTCATTTCATTTATTATTAGAAATCGCCAAAAATCAAATCAGAATTATTTCTTTTTCATATTTTTTGTCATTTGTTTACATTTTCCAATTGAAAAATTTGAAAATTTAAATAAACCTGTTTATTACTTCATTTAAATTCTCAAATTTTGCAAATTATAAAAAGATAAAAAAATGCAAAAAAATATATGAAACTATAAGTCATGCGTAAAAATCGCCTAAAAAAAAATTAATAACTGTTGTCCCATACCCGCCCCTACAACCTCCACCCCTATCAGCCAAACACACTAATCCTCCGTCTCTGAGATGGAGTAAGTGTGCACTTGGCACATTACATGCTCCGCATATTGCTGCAGCGACAGTTGTTCGCGCAATTGGCGTTGTCCCTCGACAATATCACCCTGCACCGCAATGCAATCGTCCATATGACGCGTACACTTGGCCACGTGATCACCGAAATCACGCATTTTACGTTTGTAGTTGTCGAGACGCGGTTGCAATTGGTGTATTTGTTCGCCGAGAGCTTCGAGTTCGTGCTGAACACCATGAGTACCGGCAACAGAGGATTCAGCGTCAACTGTTTGAGCCACTTCTTGCGCGCTTGCGGTGCCCATTGCACACATAACGGTATCTTTTGCGACATTCGTTGTGTCTTTCTGTGCCCCAGCAACTTCATTGCAGACAGTTTTCGCTTCACATGTGTCTAACTCATACTCCTCTTCCCAACTCTCCTGTGCATTGTCGCGCGATTCAGCGTGGTCGGGCAAACTGCCTGTTGAATCATTTGGGCCCACACGAAACGTGCGATGCTGTGAGCGTCTACGTCGCTTTTGTGCCTGCAACTTCTTAACGCTGGGTTGTGTAAGACTTACCCAGAAACGTGGCGAACCGCGCACCAACTTCGATTGGAATGTATAAACACCAGTTGAGGAATTGCGTGGACTTAACTGTTTGCTGGTATGGCTGCTACTTTTCACCACCGTACGGCTGGAGGATGTCGTGGAGCTGGTCAAACTGCTATTGGACATGCTGCTAAAGAGCACTTTTCCGCTATTGCTCTTTGCGTTTAGTAGTCCGAAGGGATTCTTGCAAAATATAGCCTGTGCATTGCCTTGTAGGCGTTTAACGCAACTGCCTCGAATGTCGCTGCCGCTGTCGTTGCTGCTGTTGCCGTGTCGCGGTTTGGATGCATTGCGTATGTTTTCTAATATGAAATTACGATTTGAGGACTTTATCTCCGGCGTGGAACTGCTTGCTCGTGGCCATCTACTTGAGATGCGTGCCCCAGTCTTATGTTTGCAGCCGCCCAAATCGTCACGCACACTTAACGACCTACGCTCCTCTTGTGGCGGTGTTGTTGTCTTGTTAAGTTTCGGCGGCGGTGGCGATAGTTCGCAATTTCCTGTAGATGGTGTTAGTGAGCGCGAACGTCTCAAATTTAGGGCGGAGGAGTTTCTGCTCGCTTGACGACTGCAGTTATGAGCGTCCTCCTTATCAGCATTTCTAAAACTTCTGCGGTGTGAAGCACCATCATGTTCTTCCTCGGCCACTTCAATCAATTCATGATTTTGCAGTATGCTATCGCCACCCGACTCTCCCAAGGTAGTGTGTGCAGATAAGAATTTCGAATCTGAGGTAGAAGCCGTGAATGTGCTGTGGGAACTGTGCGACTCGTCAGCCCCTTGTTCGGTTATATTTAACGATTGTTCTCTAACCAACTGCTCTATCTGTGCTGGCGTCATTTTATTGCGAATTGTCGTTTCAATTTTATCGAAGATCTCCTCGCTCTCTTTCAGTTGATTATCTTTAATTTTTCGCAATATTGTACGTTCCATTGCATTGAAATGACTATCTGTCTCGTCTATGTCGTCTATGTCGTCTTTGTCAATATCATTGATCGCATAGTCAGCTTCTCCGCCACGTTGCCGCGTGCGTGTTTGTGTTTGCAACTGTAAATTTTCGACGTTCAACAGCAGCTCTTCGAACTCTTCATCGAATTTAGTGAGATCCTCATGTTCGTCGGATTCCAAAAGTTCTCCGAACTCCATATCATCCTTATCAATTAGTCGTATATAATTTTCGGTCTCGCAGTCGGCGTTGAGTGTTGGTGAAGTTGGGGAATGTATGTTTTGCTTAAAGAGCGCATACTGCTCGAACTTGGGTTCACACATTGACTTTAACTCTTTCGCTGTACGTTGTGCTGCTGCTTGTATGGAGGTCGAAGCTTCGTTACTCGACGTTTTGCTCAGCACATTTGTCTTTTTTCGTGGACGTTTTGTTGTTCTGGGTGCAGTATACACTTTACTTGATGCCTCGTTCAATGCTTCGGCGGTTAGTCGTGCGACACGTGTAACATCCGATAAGTTTCTTGTGGTATGGGCATTGTGATCCGATTTGTTTTTTCGGTCATCGGGTGGTAATGCCATACCAGCTTTTGCACGCTCCATAGTTGGTTCTCTGAGCTCGTTAATCAAGATTTTAGCTACTTCCAGCTCTGAAGTGCTTTCGTTGTGGTTTTTCACTGTACAGGCAATAGTACTTTGGTTTACTTCGTCTTTTTTTACATCCTTCTCAACTAAAGCAGTACCAGCTTCATCAATTTTCCTATGCATTCGACCAACAGTAGTGTCAACAGCAATCTCGTCCAACTTATTTTCACGAAAAAACAAATCCTGCTGTGAAGTACTGATATTGTATGTGCGTGCTGATTGCACGCCGTTACTGCCGAATCTGCTCCAGCTCTTCGCGACAGCGAACGCCTTTGGCATATTCAGATCAGCTTCAAATAAAGTGGTTTGTGGCTGTGGGGCTGACAGTCTTCGGCACTTGGGTTTACTTGAGAGTGGCGTCGGTGTCGAAGCCCGTTGGGAGGCTCCTCTATGGACTACGTTAGGCGACACACGCTTGCTTTGTGAAGTCTCGGGATATTTATTTTCAATGGACTGTATATTTTTGGTGTTTGTATTTTCTAAAGTCTTGCTCGCAGCGTGTGTTACGAATGTATTATTCACATATATTTCTGGGCCTGCAGTAAACGCTTCGTTGGTTCCGGATGCTTCAAAGCAATGCATTGTCTCAGCTGTTATGGTAGCGTTTGAAGTTTGCGTCGTGGGCAGCCGCTCAGCTGTCGTTGAACTCGACTTTGTCACATCGTCAATTTGATTGGTTGAACATTCACACACATTTTGAGTTTTACCCTCAAATGGCTCCATTGTCAGCATTAAAGCCGCCTGATTTGCAGATGTTTCGTACTCTTTATGTGCGTGTGCCAGGTCATGTATCGAAAATCGCCTGATTTCAATTTTCTGCAGTTTCATTAGCGTCTCGGATTTCGCAATCTTATTTAAATCCTCATAATCATCACTCATAAGCATGACAGTACCGCTTGAAGAATTCTTTAGAATCACGCTACGGCTATTAAACACTTCTGCGTCGAGGAGCTGCGTTGTAGACTGTGTCAAATCCCCTACAAAGTCGGCTTTTGTGTTCTCCTCTTGTAATTGCGCGGTCGCAGCCAATTTTTCTGTCTCAATATTGCCGTCACCAATGTCATCGTCTGCAGTCACATCCTCAAGTGTATTTGCACTAGCAACAGCTCGCTCTTGTTGTTGTCCATCAATGGCCGACTCGGTATCGCTCAATGAATTCAACTCCTTACCATCAAGAAAGAATATATGATCTTCCCAGAGTTCTTGAAAGACGAGCTTACGGCGAGTGCGTTCCTCGCGCGTCATCAATGAACGGCGTCGCTCCTGATTTTCCGAGTTATCAGAAGTTGTACAGGAGACATAATGTTGATCGTTATAATCAGGGTTTTGTGGTGTGGTGTCAGTAAGTTGATTTATTTTAGCGTCTGATGCATTTTCGTGTGCCATATGATCGCGTGCATTTTCATAGTATAAACAAATTGCACCGTTATTTGAATTTTGGTTTGTAGTGGATTCGGTACACTGATCTGTACCTTCCGCCTGTGATGTGCTAGCTTCATCGGGCCAACGCATAAACTCCCAAATTTCCGTAACGGATATGCTACGACGATCTGCTGAATTCGAGTTTTGTGAATCAGACGCTTCTTCTATATTTACATAAGGCGTTAGGGCGTTCTCCACATTCCTCATTTCCCCTTCAGATTCACGAGCGGAATTGTTGTGTTTCGCCTCCAAAGGGCAATCTCTACCCAATTGTTGAGTCTGCTTTTGAGTATCTTCCATAATGGCA
Organism: Bactrocera latifrons; assembly: GCF_001853355.1. NCBI lineage: Eukaryota > Metazoa > Arthropoda > Insecta > Diptera > Tephritidae > Bactrocera > Bactrocera latifrons. Next base: position 140,650 of record NW_017536186.1, on the reverse strand, counting down.
CGATCCAGCTCCAATGTGAGATTAGTGCTACTGGCGACTTTGTGCGGCGTGTGTGCATAACTCCAATCCGCCGACTCCTCGGAATAGTTTAGACGCATAATCTTCTCAATAAAACTAGAGTTGGAGGATGTACGATTGAGTGTTTGTGTATACATTGTAGGCGGCAAAGCTATCATAGTGGCATGTTCATCTTCATTGCTGTCCGGTTCAACTTCCTCCACCACCTCCTGTACCGGTTCGAGTTGTGAGGAGAATGGCGGCAACGTTTCCTCAGTGGTGTCTGAGCTGGCATACTCAACATAATCGTACGTCATACCATCCGAACCGGACTGATACATAATACCTGGACAAGTGCCACTGTGCACACGTTCAGTTATACCACCACCCGTGCCATTATAGTCGCATAAATTACGCATACGTACTTGAGTTTGCTGTGCCACCTCCGGCTTTAGGCGTACGACTTTCTCAAAGCAGTACTCGCAGAGATCGACATAACGCGGCGATGAAAAAATCTCCTCGTAAGAGATTGATTTCCGCAACGGCACATATTTCTTTTGCTCTTTGGCACAGGGTATATGCTTGTGATCAGGCTGTGGGTCGCGTTGAGGTGAATTGAAGCCAAAGTGCGACAATGTGCGATAAGGACTGGTTGTGGCTTGTGCTTGCGCCTGGTTTTTACCACTACTACCATCAGCAGTGGCGTGCTTTTTAGGCATATCGAAGCGAGTTTTACGTGGCGTGTTTGCCGATATGCTAGTCGTGTCAGGCGATTCGGTAGTGAACGGTATGTTAAAGATGAGATTATTGTCGTTCGCTGATGGACGGCGCAACGACTCAAAAATGCTGTCGCAAACAGCTGGCGTGCAACAGGCTTGAGACTTCTTATACGGGTTCTCTGCTTCATCTGTATCGGTGGTGGTGACCACGGACACGGTATTGGCTTTCTCATAGACTTGCTCGTAGACGGGCGCGTAGTTGTCACAGTACACCGCACACAAATCTGTCGTTGGACGTCCTAACAAGTGACCGAATGTCTGTTCGAAATTTGGCAAAGTAACGATACCGACGGTAGGCGCCGTAAGCTGATAGTGTTGGTGTTGGTGTACACTATGGTGATGTGTATGCGCACAACCAGCACCAACGCCGGGATTGTTATTGTTATTATTATTGGAATCTATGTAACAAAACTGCGGTTGCCTAGTTATGGCCTCGGCTGCGTTAGGACGCGGCTCAGCTGGTTGTATAGGACGAAACCTCATCGACTCTACTTGCACATGTTGTTTCATATTACCCCCCAAAAACTCATGACATTGTGTAGCAACTGTCTTGCCACCACTATCACCAACGCGGCCCCCTAAACGCTTATCAATGTCACTACTCTTTGTCGGCGTATGGCTTCTATTTTGGACCTGCCTATTTGTACACTCTAACAGTTCATAATCTTGCGGTTGTAATTTGTGCTTTTGTCGCTGAAATAACGTGTCATTTTTGAGTTCGGCTATTAGCGCCGGATTGCGTTTGAAGTTGCTGTTGCTCTTATTGTTATTGCCGCAAAAGATATTCTCTTTGTTGGCTTGATAGATTCGCTGTGCGGTCGACTCAACTATGCTAACATTCATATTAGTCGCATTGAAATCATCATTCGCATGCGTACGAAACTGATTGTTGTTGTTGTTATTTCTGTTGCTATTAATGTTAACGTTGTTGTTTATAGCCAAATTTTTGCATGCATTCGCAATTTCGATGTACTTTTCATATTGATCAAGCTTTGCATATCCCTCTTCTTCAGCAAAATTATCAGCGGTTTCTATGGCTAAGAAGCGGTTAGGGATTGATAAAGTAAGTTAAAGTTTAAAGCCAAAGAGGAAAATATACTATAAGTATTATATTATACCAATACTATAATAGTATATATAATATAAATGTAAGGCTTAGAAGTGCACTTGAACTTGAAGTATTTTTTTTGTTTTTTTTTTTGTTTGTAAACTGTAATAATTGCAAAGTATAAGGATTGAGGGTGTTTGCAACCGCCATGGTAAAACTTATTTTATTTTGCTGATTTTCATTTATATTTTTAATTTTTCGTAATCGAGTTTTTAAAATATTTTACTTAAAAATGTGTTATTTTTTTATTTAACTTTCAGTAAAAAAAAATGTGGTAACCCTGTATAAATTAAAAATTTGTAATTTAAAAAGTATAATCGTCAGTCTATCGAAAGGAATAAGTATTATTTTMTACTGTGATATCGAACGTACAGCGCCAGGAGAAGGCGAACCCACGTGACGGCGGAGCAGATGTTCCATTACCCGACCATGAAGAAGTCGGGGCTGATGGATTACCGGCCGAGCTATTCAAACGCTTCGGCGAAGAACTGATAAGGAGCATGCATCAGCTTGCTATGCCCAATTCATAAAAAGGGAGACCCCATAATCTGCGCCAACTACCGTGGAATAAGCCTCCTCAACATCGCGTATAAGGTTCTATCGAGCGCATTTTGTGAAAGATTACAGTCCACCGTCAACAAAATGATTGGACCTTATCAGTGTGGCTTTAGACCTGGTAAATCAACAACGCACCAGATATTCACCATGCGCCAAATCTTGGAAAAGACCAGTGAAAGAAGAATCGCCACACACCACCTCTTCCTTCATCGATTTCAAAGCTGCTTTCAACAGCAAGAAAAGGAACTGCTTTTATGCCGCGATGTCTGAACTTAGTATCCCCGAAAAATTAATACGGCTATGTAAACTGACGTTGAGCAACACCAAAAGCTCCATAAGGATCGGGAAGGACCTTTCCGAGGAGTTTGACACCCAACTAGGTTTCAGACAAGGCGACTCCCTATCGTGCGACTTCTTCAATCTGCTGCTGGAGAAAATAATTCGAGCTGCAGAACTTAAGGCGTTAGGGGTAGTCAGAATTTTCAAAAAAAAAATTTTTTTTTTGCATTTTTAACGCAATATCTTAAAAGCCTTTAAATCCAACACAGGATAACTCTTGCCAACAGGTGCTACTATGGACTGAGTAGGCAAAGTTCTCTCTCGACGAACAAAAACCAAACTCTATAAGTAATTCATAATTCCCGTCCTCCTATATGATGCAGAGGCCTGGACGATGACAACAACTGATGAGTCGACGTTGCGAGTTTTCGAGAGAAAAGTTCTGCCGAAGATTTATCGTCCTTTGCACGTTGGCCACTTCGAATTTTGCATTCGATGGAACGATAAGCTGTATGAGATATAATACGACATTGACACGTTGCGAAAACAAGAAACGACTGGCGCGCCGTTGTTACCTCGGCTATAATCGCGTAAGCGGTGTCTACGCCAGTAAAGAAGAAGAAGAAGATATCGAAGTGCTATATGTACATATGTATGTAGTTTAAGATTTTTTAAGGACAATTATTTTGGTTTATAAAAATTCGTATTGTTATTCTTTTGTTAATACATATTTATATAATATAATCTGTCTCTTATACACATCTAGATGTGTATAAGAGACAGGTCTACGCCAGTAAAGAAGAAGAAGAAGATATCGAAGTGCTATATGTACATATGTATGTAGTTTAAGATTTTTTAAGGACAATTATTTTGGTTTATAAAAATTCGTATTGTTATTCTTTTGTTAATACATATTTATATAATATAATATGTTGTTTAGAAGAAAATAAAAAGTACTATAATACTAAAAAATTAGTTCTCAAAAAATATTATTCATTTTGACATGAATCTTATGCAACAGGTGAGCTGAAAAGTTCGTAGGCTGATCCATATTATTTTTAGTTGCCTCTTACCTTTAAAATATACGTGTACAAATTTGACAGCTCTCGGTCCATTACTTTATGAGATATAGCATTTCGGGTGAAGCAACTTGTGTTATTTTACAAAAATGAATCAAAAGGAATTTCGTATATTGATAAAGTATTGTTTCTTGATGGGAAAAATAGATTGATCAACTTTATTTGAACTCTACACCAGGGTAATAACCCATTGAAAAGAGGTTTGCTAAGTTTGAACGAGGCGAAATAAGCACATATGAACGTAGTGGACTCCCTAAATAGGCTGTAACCGACGTAAGCATAAAAAAAATTACCAAAATAATTTCGTATATCCATAAAGTGAAGTTGGATATATTGTGAATGAATATTTGGACATGCGAAAGCCTGTGCAACGAATTGCTTATTCTGAGGAGTTCTTTAATCGTAAAAGAACTGAATTTTTGCGTCGATATGTGACAATGAATGAAGCAGGTCTCCAGCATTTCACGCTGGTGTCCAATCGACAATCTGTTTATTATAAGCCGTGAAAGCTATGCAAAAGTCGGCTGACAAGGTTGTGGCATCAGTGTTTTGGGATGCACGTGGTATAATATTCATCGACTATCGCATCTACCTTATTTTCCAGATCTATTCTACAGTGACTATTTCCTATTCTCAGACATCAAGCAAATGCTTGCCTGGGGAGGTAATCGCAGAAGCTGAGGCTTATATAAAAATGGTATTGAAATTTTTTCGACGGTTATAATAGTTGTATCGTCCTCTAAGATAACTTCGTCTTTTTTATTGGCGTACATACCCTTTGCGCGGTTATAGCCGAATTTACAACAGCCCCCAGCCCCAGCTGTTCTTCCTTTTCGCCAAGATAACTATATTTTATAATAAAATAAAATTTTATCAAAAAGAGAAATAATAAAAATTCTATGTTAGCCTACGAACTTTTCAGTCCCATTATATTTGTTCTAAAAAATACCTATCATTGTAAAAAAACTCAACTTCATAACAGCTCCAAAAGTTTTATTAATTACCAAAACAGGATTACCACCATTTTTATTATTATCTAATTATCTTTTAAGTAATTTTGTCGGTAAATTTAAATTTAAAGTAAAACAGGAATTTTCGTTCAATACACCGTTATTACCATGGCCCACACCCAAGTATTCAAAAAGAAAATCTATATTTTTAGCTAAAAGAAGTAATTTTTCTAAAGATTTTAACAATCATTTTGATTTTAGATAATCTTTAAATTATTTTTTAATGGTAATTGTCAACTAACTATCTAAAAGACCAAGGTTGTTAAAAATATAGAATTGGTTCCTACGTACATTAGTAGAAAAGTTATATTTATATATAATATTGACTAAGGTTAGCTAAATTAGAACAGCGCTACACTTCGCCAGCTTGGCAAATTCAACAATTTAATTGGATTAAAAGTTACAATTTTTAGAAGTAAATAGTCTGCAGGGTATATTAATGAAATATATAGTGTAAATAGGGAAAGAGTCGAGTTTAGTTGCAGTAGTGGTTAGGGAGATAGTATACATACTTAGTATTTAATAATAATAGCAGGTGCTTTGTAAGAGTAAGTAAATGTATATGGCATTTTACAGTATGTTCAAAAGTGAATTGGATTTGCGGCGGCACACCAAAAGTTAACCATAAATGTTTGGTTTCAAATACGTATAATTTTTATGAGGTTAAGGATTAATTCAACACCATTAAATGTAAGTTCGTGTAAATGTTTGGAGCGATTCACTTCACAGAAGTGATTTATATTTACAAACGCAGAGGTTAGGTTGGTGGTAAAATTGATGACCTGACGATTTTATATTAATATTTATTATTGCACCTACACATATGTTTGGTATGTATTTGTCAAGGGGTTAGGATGTTCTACAACAAAAAGTAGATACGAGCATTTTCGTGTTGCTCGGTTTTGGTTAAAAAAAACGCACAGAAATATTTATTACCTCGGCCCGTAGGCGGTTTACGATTCACAGCCGTATGAGAACGTTCGCCGTTTAAGAAACTAAGAGTTGCTAAAAGAATATACATACATATGCAAGTAATTTAAAAAAAGTTTATTTTCGAATATAAGATAATTTGGTAAATAAAAAAATAGAAAATAAAAAATTTGTGATAACTTTAAGGTTTTTTTAATAGCAAATACAATATGTGGTAGGTAAATGGGTTTTTTGTGCTAATATTCGTTAATAAATTTAAAAACTTTAATTTTTTATTTTTATAAAAATGTACATAGTTAGATGTTTACTATTTTGCGATAATAATAATGCATACTTTTTTCCATACACTAAAGAGCACAAAAAAGCACGTCCTGCATGCTATTGCTATTTGTGCTGTTCAAGTTGCATTTTTTTTTAATTTGTGCAATTTATTATAATAAAAATGTGCAAACAGTTTAAAAGAATTGTCGAGATGCGTCGAAGGAGTGGTGTATGTGCGCCTAAGTTAACTAACAGCTGCAGCGCCGACTAAAGTAAATTTAAATAATAACAAAAAAATATGCATACAAATACAACAAACAAAATAACTAAAAAATCATGTAAAAACAAAGTAAAATCATATAACCCAGGCGACGCTAAAAGGTGGCGGGAGCGTTGAGGGTTGGCACGTTAAGGGGCACACCTAGTGTGAAATTTTTTTCATATTTCGATAGTTTATACCTTTAAATATAACATACTAAAATTTCAAATCGATATCTGAAACAGTTTTTGAGTTACGGCCATATAAGGGTAGCCGCTCGGCAGTTAGATAACAATCACTTTATCTTTAAACGCGTTTTTCTCGAAACAGCATTTTTGAATTTGCTGCAGTGATTACTCGGAGACAAATGATCCGATCGCCGACCCTCCAGTGTTTTGATCTAATCAAAAATCGAATTTTGGCAGGCCAAAAACGGCCATAATTTTGGGTAAAATTTAACTTTTCTTTCAACATACCGCCATTTTGTCAATTTTTTTTTCTTTTTTTTTATTAGCTCGAGGGTCATCGTACAGACAATTTATTTTAGCTTAACGAGAATTTTTATTTTTTAGGTTTATCAACAGAGAAGGCTGCAATCCTGGCAGCAGTGGAGGACTTTCCTTTTTTGGCGCCGACGGAGATCGGTTGTCATTTCAAAAATATTTAATATTTTCTTTCAAAAAATTTTTTGTGTACTTTTAAAATATGTATAAATATACCTTCAAAATTTTAAAACGATTGATTGGCTAGGTTTGTTTTATTTTTTTTTTTTGATTCCAAAAAATGCCTTTTTTTACGCACACTAGGTGTACTCCTTAAATCCTAAAAGTATTAATTACAGATAAAGAGCAGGATTGCTAATAAAAAGTTGGTTGGTTAAAAAATATTCAGTTTAAAAAATTTTAGAAAATATGTATTTTAGAAAATAGTCAAATTCCCAGCATAAATAGCAAGTATTATTAAAAAAAAAACACATATAATGCAATTTTTGAAGCATTGGTATAAAAAGAGTCAGCCGCAAAAAAATATAATTATTTGTTCAATTAGAAAAGGCTTGATTTTCCCACAATAGGTAATTAAAAATATAAACTATGATATATGCACTAACACGCATTTTCATTAGTAAAGAAAAAACTTTAACAGCTAGGAAAACAACAAATAACGAGCACACTAAACAATTTTCGAAAATAAAGTTTTGTTAGAAAAAAATGTGTTATGACAAAAGTGGAAATTTAATTTGTAATTATTATCGTTTCCAGCAGTTTGGTTTACTGCCAGTAGATGCAACCAAGTTAGATATTATTTTAAGTATTATTATTGTTTTTTTTTTTTTTTGCAATTTTTTTTTTTTTTTTTTTTTTTTTTTTTTTTTTTTTTTTTTTTTTTGCAATATACAATTCGCAATGTGAGCATGTTGAATTATGTGTATGCGTGTAACTACAAAAATTTTTACCAATTATTGTGTATGTTGCGTGATAAGTATAATTCTTATGTATACAAAATGAAAAAATGTGTGATTTGAGGTTAAGAAAACTTCGAAAAGGGGTATATATTTGTATGCATATGAGGCATTTGTAAATGGCACTATTTATGGCATATGATGAAAAACGCATCATTTTCAGTTTCAAGTGTGGACGATGGAGTAATATATACTTAGCATAAGTTTTTGAAAAAGAACCACACAATTTGCAGTACAATAAATATCATTTTTTCCCCTTTTAACTTGTTTTTAAAAAATATTCAAATATTGTACACATTTCTAAGTCAATTATAGTTTCGTAAATGTAAAACAAAGTTAACTTAAAAGTTAAATTTTATTGTTTAATTACTTTGGACATAACCTACTAAGCATAATCACTACAAAATTTATTTGTAACTATTATTTTTCGTTTCATTTGCTTCATATAAACATTAACCAATCGTGATAATAATGTTGATTAAAATTTTTTTGAGTCCTACTGCTCATCTAATGCGTTACAAAACCAAAATCTTTCACACTTTTTAACTGAAAATGTTGCTTATTTGCATTGCGACAGTGAACTAAACGCCTACCAAACTCACTAAGCGAATGTTGAAAGGTAAATTAATATTTTTTTTTTTGGGTTTCATCTTCGAGTTAGCACTCACCTCAGCGGGGTTCGCCTGTACAATGGTTTAAGTTTCGACATTTCTGTCAGTTAAAAATTCAAACGTATATTTGTTGTTGAGCTGTATTGTTAGGTTGTATTATTTTAGTTTTTTTTTTTTTTTTTTTTTTTTTTTTTTTTTTTTTTTTTTTTTTTTTTTTTTTTTTTTTTTTTTTTTTTTTTTGCGTTGTGCCGGAAAATATTAGGTAATTATTGCACTAATATTTAGTAGTAGAAAAACCTAATACAAAACATTACAGTGGCGGTAGTAGTAGATTGTGGTCCTATAAACGCGTTATCGATGTTGGTTTTGTTGTTGTGGTTGTTGATGATGATAGTTATATAAAGCTAGCGATAAAATATAGCATCGCCATAAACACAATCATACGCAAGGCGGTAGTAGCTGAATATGGGGTTCAATAACTGGACTTGGAGCTGCATCYCGTCGATTTTTCCTGACGCACTGACTTAACTCTCACGCATTTTACAGACTGTACGCACATGATTGATTTTACAATGGAAAACTAATTGACTAGCTAAGAATTAACTAACAATTTCGACTAGGCTAATTGGACTGACTTCATTAGACTAACGGACTACTGTGCGAAATTTACACATACATATGCAGGTGGCCAGCTTCTCTTTTTGCTCATTTGTAAAATTTTATTGGGGGAAAACAAAAAATTAAATTTTAATGGCTTACAATAAAAAAAAAGATTCCCCATTTTAATTTAATAATTACAAAATTTTTGCATTATAAAAGTATTATTGTAGTTTCCGGAATTACTTTTTTTACACAAAATAAAAAATTTATGTTTTACCGAATTTTTTCTATTTTAGAGTAATTTTTATTTTACCAATTCACTTTTTCTTGAAGCTGGCTACAAAATATAACAGGCAAGGGGAATAGAAGAGGAAGATAAAAATTTTGATTTATGTAGTTAAACGAATTTTCAAAAATTCTAATTCATTCGTATAACATATGTATGAGGAAAGTTTTGAAAACGAAAATATGAAAAATTTAAAAATTCTAAAAATGTTTTGCACAGCGGAAATAAAACGAGAAAAATTTTTTATGAAAATATTTAAAAATATTTTACAAATTATAACTGATATAACGTTTTTAAACATCACGTAAAAACGGATTTTCAACAAAAAAAAAAGTTCCAGAAGAATTATTTCTCAAAAAAAAAAAGCCTTTAGACGAAAAAAATTAACAACTGCAGCTGCACACAAAACTTAAACTAACCAAAACCTTGTGCCAATAGAAATCTTGGGTAGAAATTTTGAAAAATAAATTTAGATAGAAATGAAAGTTCTGTATGAAAAGTGCCAGTATAGATTGGAAGTAGATAGAGAACAAGAGAGTGTGTTATCGCAATAGCAGTAGTAGCTGAAGTACGAAGTATGCATAAAGTTGTTTGGTTGTTAAATAGTAGTAGAGGAGAAGTAGTAGAAAGAGTAGCAGAAGTGGTAGTAGTAGTAGTAGTAGAAAATAATAAATCACTTAATACACGCCGTACAACATGTTGGGCCTGTTTGCAAACGAATTGAAACATGAGTTTAAAATAGTTTTGTTTGTAATTTATGAAAATAAGAAATGTAAGATTTTATAAGTTTAGTTAAGTTAAGTAAGATTAGCGTTTAGAGGAGATAGATAGTCAGTTTTAAATGTAATAATTTGTTAAATAGTTGTTGCAGTAATATTTGCTTGCGCATTACAGAAATGTGACGGATACGCTATCCAGTACGGGTAATATTTTCTTTCTAACAACTAATAAATCATTATGTGTGTTAACAAAAGTTAAAAACAAGTAGTATAAAATTAATGGAGTTTAATTTGCGTTTTATATTGTAGCACAAAGTGGTATAAAATATTTTGGTTTTTTGTTGGTATTAAAGAAGGGAAAGAGAAAGTAAAATTGTAAAAATAAATTAAAAAGTGAAATAATACCAAAAAAATAGCTAAAAATAATACTTAAAAATTTAATTTTGGTAAGCGGCAACTACATACATAAAATAAAGATATAACAATACATAAAAGTTCTAATAATAAATATATAAGTATATAAAGTTATAAAATAGCCAACGAACAAAAAGGTTTAATTTTGTTGTTTGCATTTTTTCTGGCTGTCTCACACCATTTCAGCCTAATCAAAATTAATTAATCAAAATTTCTAAGCAAAAAATTAGGCATAAATTGAATGTAAAGAATTGTTTATATTTAAATAAACAGCTGGCGCAATGCGGATAAAAACTAAATAGAAAAATAGTTTAAGAAATTCAACATTTTGAAAGACGAACTTAAAAATGCAATTATTGACTATATAAAACAAACAATACAATTATAAGCAATATGTAACTACTAAAATACTTGAACAAATCAATATATGTATATATTTTTATATCAACAATCATATGTTTAATGAAAGAAACAAACAAGGAATATAGGAAAAATCTGAACATACGCAGGTATATTATGTAAATAGAATATAAAGCAAATTTTCAGACAATAACAAAACGCTGTTATAAGTTTAATGATTGCGAAGTAAAATTGCTCCACGCGCAGTTTTGAAAATATAACAATCAGGGGTGTTGTGGAATCTGATAGTTGTCGGAATCAGAGTTGAAACTGATCAAAAAAAGCAGTAGGTGTCATGAATTCAGATATTATTGGTTTCATATTCGTAACAGAATTTGTATCGGTTCTCGGTGTCACGGAAACCAATTTTATCGGGTTTGCTGTCAGAAACAAGAAGATAGTCGCACACAGATTTGAAATGTAAGTTAATAAATCGAGTTATTTTATTATTACGAATTAATTTACTTTTATTCCTATAGGAGAAAACATAAAACAAAAAATGTCTTAATTATAGAGTTTTGGAAAAAATGGTGTTTAAGGGGCCTGCTTTAGAGGCTTAAAAAATCGATTTTGTTGAGGTTTTGTTTGGGAGGGAAATAAATAATTGATTAAAGCGAAATTTCTAGGGTTTAAAGTTATATATTTAAACACCATCCGCACATTTTTTTGATACGAAGTCTTTTACATTTTGCCTTTGGGAAGCAATTGTCAGATGCTTTTCGCATGAGCATATGCCACAGCGGGCAGGATGCAGGTCGAGATTTCTATCGGAAACAAAAACTTCAAAGGGATTCATATTATTTAATAACTTATGTTCAAATTAAACTATGAAAACAGTGTAAAATTATAAAAAAAATTGAAAATTTTAAAAAAAAAAAACTGATTTTATTCTGAAAAATTTTTACTTTAAATATATGTAAATATGGATTCCACAACACCCCTGAATATTTCAATGTTTTTCAGTGTTTACGAACGAAACTTATGCAGGTATGTAAATAAAAATGGAAAAACTGTTTGATTGGACTTACCATCGCTCAATACTACTTCGGCTTGGCTTGGAATTGGCGCTTGTTGGGTTTCTATTCTCATCACTTGGTGTTCTAGAAAAAAGTAATGGAAGTTTTTGTTATTTTGTTAGACGTTTAAGTGTTTTTGATGATCACTATTACTATACTATGTCTAAATGAAAAGAATGAACTAAAACTTAAGTACACTACCATAGCCCAAAAAATATGATTCAACTGGTAGAAAAAGTCAACTGACTTTTTCCCCGCGTTATAAGCCAAAGCGCCGCGGCATTGGGTAGGTCATTTGAATCAATTTATATTTGAAACTTCAAAAATGCAATTTTCGAATCGTATGAACATGATACTCGGAAATTGCTACGGAAGATAGGTACTTTATTGACATGCCTTATGTATGATTTCATAAAATGTTTTTATTATGGTATATGGAGCGCGGATTCCTAGTATCATCGTCACCGTACTAAAATAATATATTATTTTATGCATTTTTTTATTCACACAAATACATGTTTCATAAATTCCTTTGGGACATACAAATTATAGAAATACACAAATGATAAAATTAAAACTAATATTTAGTTTTAGACCTACCTACATATAAAAATATATAGTTATATACATTATTACAATTTTAACATGATTCAGAAGCATTATAGTATTTCTAGCAGCTAACGAAACACTCTCAAGGCCGTTTTTGTTGTTGTAACAGCAGAATTCTGCCGAGTTGACCGGATACAGATCTGAGTCCGTTTCGGGTACATAAACCCAAGTCTCATGGGAACGTTTCCTCAATGTCTGGTTAGCAGCCTTGGGTCAATTAACAGATAGAGCTGACTATTTTGTGAACTTGCCTGTTATTGTGCCTTTAGCAAAAGTGTTTGGGGACACTGCTGAAGTAATGCTTCTTCAATCCGAATACTTTCACCGGATTATCATTAATCCGCAAATCTTTCATTCATTTGTACAGTCAAAGTTTTATTTTTTTCCTAAATTTCACTATTGGCATGTTAGTAACTAACAGCGTAGTAGCCTAACAATGGCCTGGCCATTATTTTCTCTCCATTTTTAGCATTTCCAATATTCTCGTAATGGCACTTCTTAGAACTCACCTGAAACATCTTCTGGCTCTGATTGACTAACTGCGGCAGTTGCGATTGTTATTTGTTTCGTCTGTGGTGGTGCTGAGATTGGCATCGAACTCAGTGGCTCCGATTCGGAGAAATCAGTATCGGTATCTATGCAGGGAGGAAGCAATGAATATTCATAGTACATGGAAAGCCAGAATAATTTTCTCAGAGATGCACTTACATTCACCATGAATGCTCTTCTTTTTACGCTCCACCGTGCGTTTGTACTCGTTCAACTCATCATCGGTGACATTATCGAATGGATTTTTAGCATATGGTGCCTTATAAACAGCTGCATTATGTTGATAGCCACGTTGTATGATACCCTTAGAGGCTGCGCCCATTAACACAACATGATCACCGGCCGATGAAACGGTCGCATCCTTAATACGATTGGCCTCATCCCATGTAACACCCTCGAGGATGTGTGATTGTGGACCGGCGGATATTTTATCAGCCCGACGATTGTCTTTGATCTAGAGTAAGAAAAAAGTTTTAATTGTATAATTTCTTGTAGTTACCTCTTATAATTGCAATGTCTTACTTGTTGTTGCAAGCGTCTGAACTCTTTTGGATTTGTTCCCGCTGGCACAAATTGCAAGGGATCTTCGATGCGTACCGGTGTCGAGTGTGTTGGTGAACCTTCGGCTACCCACTAACAACGGCAACATTGTTTGTGGTGACAAATATAGCGAAGAACAGGTGATGATAGGGATCGGAGGCATTTTGGATTTGGTTAGAATGGTGGTCGAGAATTTTTCATATTATGCACAAAGGGCGTATACGGAAATGGTAAATCAAATTACATTTGGGAATAAGCCGCCATTTGAGTATTTTAGATTTGATACGAATTTGAGGCAGCGTAATGTGGCGTTCATTTGCAGTTTGAAAAAAGATATGCAATGAAAGTAGAAAGAGAAAGAAAATATTGGTAAATTTTTAACAAATTTTTTTTTTACTATAACTAATTAAATTTCACTTTTTACTTTATATGACTTAGTTGTTTAGGAAAACATAAACTATAATTACCGCATTCACAGTTCTTAAGTATATATTGAATAGCGTAATTTTTGAAAATTTAAGCGGTGAATCTCTCAAATACACATATAAATATGTATGTAAATGTTTGTATATTTGTTAGTTATAAAAGTTTTACTTGGATCGTGCTTAAACATATGTATGTTTAATTTATATAACTTCAAAAATGAAAAATATATAACTATATATTTGTAGTATGTACATAATATATATAAAAATTGCGGTTAGTTATGAGTATAATTAATGTGAGTACATATCTCTTCCACTGAAAAATATATACATAATAATCAAATAATAATAATTAAATAAAATCACAAAACATAAATAAATAAGTAAATATAATAGTGAGTTGAAAATGAATTGTTAATAAAAAAAAATTTTAATAAATAATAACAAAGAAAATAATAATAAAAATATAATATTTTTACATGATTGAAAATTTGTATGTAACATTTCTAAAAATATTCGTATTAATAAGAATATTGTTACTATTATAACTTATTTATTAGTGATGTTACATGACACTTAGATTTAATATTATTTTTTCGTTATTAAAAAACATTCTCTCACAAAGCAAAGCAATTTATACAAAATAATATATACTATAAGAGTAAAAAATAAAGAAAACAAAGAAATATTAAAAAAAGAAAAATAAAATATAACAAAAATAGCTCAATGCTCGTTACAAACTGACAAAGCGTCTATATACAATGATTAAACTTGATTGATATGGCGAACAAAAAGTTTTGAATATTGAATCATCATGACACTCCGTTTATTTGTGATACAGTTCCTTCGGTAGAACCCCCTTGATTCATGCGCTCCTCACTTTTTGGCGTAACGCATTAAATAAAAAATGCTTGTTCAACTATGTGAATGATAAAAAGTTAATCATGCAAACGTGCAACAAAACAATATAAAAATAATTATTAAGACGGCAAAAAAGAATAAAAAGAAACAAAAAGTATGCCAAGCATTTTTTTCTAACGATTATTAAGACGCAAGAAAATATATATAAGAAATTTTTAATGTAAGTGTGATTTTAATGTGAGACTTTTGACAAGAAACTTAAAAGACTTCTTTGGAACACTTTCCATTGCAACAAGATTTGTGTATAATATAATATTATATTTTTATTACTTTATGCATATACTTTTAAATGTAATTATTTATATTTTTATATTATATACTAATTTATTATTTTTTTTTTAATATTTAAAACACATTTCCAAAGGCTTTCTAGAAAAAAACATTTCTTGCGTGCCAACAATCGATATTATTACATACAAAAAATTATTAACAAGTATTTTTATAATATTTTAATATATACATATGTATATTAATTAGTACAGTATGTTAGACAAAAAACTCAAAATTTCATTGGGATTATACACAAAAATATGTACTTTTTTTTAAATGTTCTTAAAGTATTTAAGTTACAAATATTATTAAAGTACAATGCGTTAATGGGTTAACATTTTCTTTCTCTTTCTATATTTTTTGTTCTTTTCAATGCTGCTTGCATTGCACGTGTGATTACTTTTGATTTTTTTTTTACATTTTTATTTAATAAAAAAACACATTTCCGTATCCTCTTATCAATTTGTGGATATAACTGCATTACGCTGCCCAACAGCGATTCCCAGTAGAAAAGCGAAAAAGCGTCGTCAATACAAGACTATTAGCAGCCGCGCTTCAAGCAAAAGTCCTCACAAGTAATTAATTACTCAAGCGAAGTTAAAGGGAATATATTTTGTGTCAATGCATCAATAGTTAATTTGGTATTCTAAGTTAGTTTAGTTTTAGTAGGGCATGTAGTAATTAATGTAGTAATTAAAAAGATAATTTTTTTTATTGGTTTATTTTCATTTAAATATATTATTATGTATTTCACTTGCTTTGCTTTAACTGTACCACAAACACATTGGAAAGCATTTACTTAGCTAATAATGTGTGATTCATATTTTTTGTAATTTTCTTGCATTAAATTAAAATTACTTATTTCATTGTAGTACTGCAAAATTAATCAAGTAATTTTATTATGAATGGTTATCCGTAAACTGTGTTATATTGTTCATATAAGGTTATAGTAAGATAGGCGGGAGCTTTTAGTAGCTGACACCAGGATGCGAGAATGGACCGTAATTATTTTACAATTACATCTGTATAAAGACTGCATTTTAATAATAATATTAATATGGCAATTCTTCTAAAAATTACCTAATATAATAAGAAATATATGTATGTATAAAAATAGATTGTAATCCAATTAGTTTTTTAGTCATTAAAATATGCACACATATTTTTCGGTCACATTTCACAATAATTTGTGCTATTTGGAAAACTATTCTGCAGCTTTATTTATTTGATTGTAGTTTTTAAAGTTCAATGCGCTTTTCTAACCTAAAAAATGCTTGCTAGGAAAATCTAAAGGAGTTTGAAGCTAAGCAAAAATTGTAAATGGAATGTCGTGTGGTGTTGAAAATTAAATAAAATAGAAACATATTAATAAAAAATAATAATATTATAATAGAAAATAAAAAACCTTGTCACAAAATAAAATAATTAAAGGAAAAATTCATATCGGAATTAATTTTTAAGTAAGTTTTAAATATACTCATATGTATAAGTGCGTATCAAAGAGAACTTAATCATGTGAAAAACTAAAACAAAAGAGTTAAAAAGATATCAAAATTATATATAAGCATAAATCATTATTGCAACTATATCAAATAAAAAGTAAAAGAAGCTAATACAAATATTAAACTACTTTGTAAATAATAATTCTCTAAATCAATACAATTAAATATATAAAATTACTATACTTAGTTCATTTTCAATGCAACAGCTAAATATAGTCCTTTTTTCAAATTAATTGAGTCTTTTCGACTAGTTTAAAATCATACTCTTAAAACTTGTATGGCAGTTTTTTCAAAGTATACTGCATGAAAAATAAAAACATTTATTAAAAATGCAGAAAAGCAGAATAAACATTAAAGTATATGTGCACGTAATAATCATTTTGTAAGCATCGGCTCAATTTTATAAAATGTTCAATGTGAGTTCGCATTAAAATGTTATAAATAAAAACGTAAACATATAACGACTTTACGTTTAGGTATTTGGTTAAGACAAACAGTTCCTATATATCTTTTACTAATAAATCAAAATATTGAGCGGCGGCAGCAATGTTTTAGCAGTATTTGTTTTTCTATAAAAGCTACATTTATAAATCATATTTAAATGTTGATAAGAGCTAATTAGTAAAATTTATAACCCCAAAAATATTTGTCCTACATTTTGTATAAGAATTAGTTTCGTTATTTCATTAATATTCTTATAATAATTAGGTTTCTTCTTTTTTGGTACGGTTGGTTAGTGGGGCGCTTTTGATTTTGGGTTTTTTATTTAAGGTTTTCATAGCATTTTTATTTCAGTTTAGTTCTGACTTGCTTCAGATTTATCTTCAAAAGTAATAATCTCTACCTTTGTAATCTTCTTGGGATCGGGCGTGCCAGTTTCCAGTACCTCAACCTTCTGGTAGACATTTGGCGAGTTAAGCCATCGGCTACGATCACCGCCCTTGCGCAGGTCACCTTTCTTCCAGATGCTAAAAATAAAAAATATAACAAATCATTAAGATAATAACTATTTCGTCGATATTTTTTTTTTTTTTTTGTTTCTCCGCTTACCCCTGCTTTAAGAGCTCTTCTTCTTCGAGTAGATAACCCAGCGAGCTAACAGCAGGTGGCAGCTCAACATCATTTTTCGGCTTCGGAGGATCCGACTTAATCAACGGATGGCGATAAATGTAACCGGTGCGATAACCGGCGTTATCCAACATACGCATAAGTGCCTCAAATTCAGCACCACCTACGCGCCACTTGGGTGCACCTGTGGTGGACTTAGCGGCAACAGCAACACCACCAGCTTCGGTAGTGGCTGCAGCGGCCTCGGCAGCATTAGCCTCGACTGTTGCCACAGCGGCAGCGAATTTTTTCTCCAAATCCTCAGGTGGGCGGCGCGCTTCAGCATAAATAGCTTTGCGTGATTCCTCCGGTATCAATACCAAATTATCCACGCCGACTGGCAGTAGTTGTAATTGTGTTTCACAGGCTTTCACAATATGACTGGCAGCAAAAAATGCCTCCTCGATGGTTTCACCACAACACAATGCACCATAATTACTGAGTATCAATACTTTGGAGTTGGGACCGAGTGCGCGCACCAAGCGATCACGTTCATCGGCATCCATTTGTGTGCCCGTGTACGAGTGTGTGGTCACTTCGCCCAAAACACAAGCATCACGGGTCAATGGCAGTAGACCAACCTTCAACGAAGAGACAGCAACGACGGGTGTGCACCCAATATAGATGGCGCAACGGATATCTGGGCGCGCAGCATGCACCACCGAGTGCAAGGCAAAGTCTAAAAGAGGAAAAATATATATTCTTAGTATTGAGAATATAGTTTTTTAGGAATTTAAATTAACAAAATATCCAATTATTAAAAAAAAAGTGTGAATTTCTTAAAATTTTATTTTCAATAATCAAACTATATATAATCTATTAAATAACAACAAATTCATTTATAAGCACATCAAAACTACTAACTCATCTTTATTAACTTAATTTGTATGTTATTCAATAAACTAGTATGTAATAACAGATTCATAAAAATCTACTTTTTTTTGTTTATTTATTTGTTAAATATGTTCTTTTCCATTCAATATTTTTTTCCTTTATTGAATGAGGGTATTTTTTATATTATTTCGTGGTTTATATTAGTTTATCTCCTTTTGAAGTAATTTATTTTTTGTCTTCATAATAGTTTTAAAATCTTTAATAGTTTTTAATTTGATTTTTTAATTAAAATAATTAATTTTTTTATTATGCACTTTTCTTATTCTATTATTTTGTTTTTAATTTTACTATGTACTTTTAGTACTATTTTCTTTTTGATACATATTTTCTTCTGAGAAACCTTTAATTTATTTTGTGCTTTACAATTTATGTGACATTTTCATAAAAAAAAACAGATATATCTCCACAAATATTTAAATGCAGATATTAATCTAATGACACACTTACGATTCTTATTCACTCCGAAATTAGTGGTGCCCTGTTCCACGACCTGGCCCTGCATATCAACCTTGTTCAGTGATGACGCCGTTATCTCATGATACATCATTCCATAGGGATTCACCAAGAAATTCTCCTGGTCGACTTTTAGACGGGCGGTGATTTGTGCGCCCAGCCCTTGCGTCCAACCATATAGATCCAACAAACGGAATGTGGCAGCCAGTTTACAACGCAAAATCTTTTCACCCTTGGCATAGCCCATCGATTCAACGCCGCGTATATCATTAATCGGCAACATACAATTGGTAGCCTTGAAGACATTACCGACACGCGTCGATGTCGGTACGCCCATTATATCCGATAACTGTTGCAGTATACCGCCACCGTCACGTGCCGAATCCACGATGCGTTCCAATTCCTCACGAAAGAGTTTCGAACCCATAATTGCCTCAACACGTTTGCGACGCTCCATTTCGCGCATATCCTATAAAAAAAAATTTATTAATTAAATACCAATAAATTCTTTAATTTTAAATCTGGCGAAGAAGCGAGAATGGCAAATGTAGCAAATTTTTAGTAATTTGTGGCTTTCACTCAGACAAATTGAACCAGTGTGAAAAATCGATGCAGCTGTGGCACTCATTCATTGGGCTGCACTACAATTTAGCTGCTTGGTCACTTACGGTAAAGTGTTTTTCATATGCATACCTGCTCAATATCGGCTGGACGTGCTTTACTGCTATCATCCTCTTCAGCAGCGGAAAGGTCTATGCCATTCTGTGGCGGTGGCTGCTGTTCAACTTCAGTCATATTTGTTAGCTGTTCTTACTTTTATTTATGGCTGCTATATATACTTTTATAGATGTATATATATGTATTTTAAATATCCGTTTCTGTATATATGTATTTTTCAATGGCTGTCTGTTACAAAAATTTAGACTGTTCCCGATTTTATTTTAATTTTCCCTCCATAAATGAATGAAAATGTGCTGTAAGGATAAATATATAGAGACATTGTTAGAAATTTGTAAAAATAAATAATATAATCTTAAAACACTTATATACACGTACTCAATCATATACAGGCAAATACATTAAAATACAGTAAAGCCAATAAACGACAACAAACACTCAATCAAACAAACTTCTTAACGCAAACGCCCACTAACTTATGTCGATATAACCGACCGACCATCTGCCTGTGCATTTCGCAAGAGACTGAACGTCTATGCAATGCTGAAGGACGTCTACTATGAAAATGTGTATTAATCTGGAGGGAGAATGCACAAACAGCATATGAAAAGGATGTGACTTTAAAAAGGATGCGCGCAATCAGCCCAATGTATAAAGATACATTCATTGTCGTCGTCCTCCTCATGGGTAGTGACCTTAAAAAATCCACAACAGCGCGAAAAAATACGACTTGGTAGATGTGAGCACAGAATAACGACAAAAGCACGACCGAGTATAAACTATAATAACGGCAAAATATAGTTTATACAGCAGGACCACTTTCTCTATGCATTCACATCGTGTGTAGAACACAATGCTCGCGACAGACTGCAGCAGCACGACGGTGAACTGAAAATGGAGTTGTGAATCCTACTACATGAACGTTTGTGAGAGGGCAGCAACATGCACTTCAATGAAATTGTAATATTTTGTTCAAAATGAAAAATAAGCAAATAGGTAAATTTATTTGTTTTAAATTATCAATTGTTATTGTAAATGATATAATAGAGCTATTTTATGCTTTTATTTGTAAAATAACGACAGGTTTGTTAGACCTTTGAGTAATTTTACATATTAGTGGCATCACCACTCTTCCTCATCCCTCTACTGTCGTTGGCAAATATAAGAATATATTGAAGTTAGCGAGAACGACAACTGTCGGCCTGCAGTCGTGTAGTCGTGCAACTGTCAAAATAGGCCTGTCCATAAGAACGTGTGTAARAACAGTCTGTCGCGAGCATTGTGTTCAACATGAATAAGAGCACAATGGGCGCTATATTCGCCATCGCACAAGCAACTGGTTATGCAAAGAGAGCTTGTGAGTGTAAAAGAGCGATTTGACCCCAATTAAAAGCCGACACGAGCAGATTCCAATTGGTCTTATTGACTCATTGTTTACAAGGTGTGTAGAAGCTAGTGTAAACTGTTTGTTCTTGATTATCTTTTAGCTAGGTCAAAGTACGCAAGATTATGTTCTTATAGGCTAAAGTATTCAGTCAAGATAAAACCAAGAATACATTCAATAGGGAGATACATAAAAAGCCCGCGCAAAAAGAGTATATAGCATACATATAAATTAAATGATATGTAATTTTAATTTGTACTTATGAGTTTTTCACTTAGTTTGAATTTTATTATATCGTTTATTTTTCAAATATCAAAACTTGGTAACACTTTTTAATAATATTGTAACGGGGCTTAATATATGTACATTCTTGGATTTTTTTAAGTATGTCTGTATTAGAAGCAGGGTTGCAAATAAAGCCTTTAAAAAATAATTTTATAACATTTAAATGAAGATTTTTTTTATCTTTTAACCCCGAAGGCCTTAATTTAAGGTTCTTTACAATAAATACCAACATGTCCAAAAAAAATTTTCCAATAATCTTACCTTTTACTAAAGGCTTATAAATAAAAGTTATAATAAAAAATAAATCATAAACATTTTTTAATTTAAAAATTCGCAACCTTGAGTATAAGCACGCTCGTATTCTGTATATTTTCTTAATGCTTTTGATATCCACCAATACTAACTTCAAGGCTATATGTATGTGCATACAAAATAAAAAAAAAAAATACTCAGTAAAAACACAAGCTATGTGAATTGTCTGGTACAGCGAGACATCTAATCCACATCTAATTTTCCATATTTTCACATTCTATTTCACCCTGCAATAAAATGTCGCTTTCTCAAGCATCCACTTCACTTTTTATTAATTTATTTGCTTTCGAATTGTGCACATGACGTAGTGCTACTGTTGGCGAATTGTAATAAAATAAGAACACATGAACAAATCTAAAAAAAAATGTATACATCTCACAGCACTTATCACGTACGTCTCAACTAGCAGCCAGCTGTTTCGCCGGTCATATTTACACTCAGATCAAATAGAATAATGCCCAAAATTTGAAAGTATTACTTTTTCCTTATATTGAATTTTCGAATTTTGATTCTATTTCTTAAATTTACTACGGGCTGTTGTACTACTATGAATTTCCTATTGGCTATGTTTAGGAAAATATCTGCACAAAAATAGAAATTTTGTAAGTTTTAGAAAGCACCACAACAGCCGCGGATGTTCGTTCGGTCAAAGCGATATATTATATATGTACATATATATTCTCGTTTTGTTTATTTAATTTAAATTTATATTTTTTACTTTAACTAAACGTAAACATTCCACAGAAAACACACGCGCGTCACACGTCATTCGCTTTGCGGCCGGCGAACTTTTCTTAAAATGCTTGGCTGTGTAATTGTGTATGTGGGGCACTTATGGCAGTACGGTCGGTCGCCTCTTTTACCTAAATTTGTTTTCCAGAATCATTTGGTGGCCGCTAAAATTCACTTTCTGGTATGTTTATTTTAGAATTTTAGAATTTCCCTATGCTTGATTTCAATTTATTTCAAGTTGATGTTGTTTTTTCTTTATACACATTTTAGTTGAGACTTGTTCAAAAATTATAAATGACAGATGTTGGGGAGGGTGATAGCTACTTTTAAAAACTTTATTAATGAGAAGCGACAATTACTATTTTTGGCAGAACTTTCACAATTTTCATCATGGGGTCACTCATTCATCCTCATGATCTGATTTAATTAGTGAATTTGGATAATCAAGTACTTATTTTCACACAAAATTATCGAAAAACTATCAACAAAATGTTAAAAGTGAAGTTGGGCGTATCTTATTTAAGTTAAAAATAAATGGAAGAAATTTATTTACATATGATTGAACTTAGAATGATTTATTTGAAGAATATATAAGAAAAATGTTATATAAAATAGTATATTATAAATACATATGTATGTAGCTTGTAGTTAGATTAAATAAAATAAAACGTGTGTAGCACTTATAAATATAACAAAGTACAAATACGAACAGTCATTTAATAGAAAATTAAGAAAAATTGTAGATTTAACGAGGAAGCGGAACGTTTTATAACTTTATTAACGGTACTTTTATATTTGCCAACATTTGCGAAAAGCTATCTTATTATCACGGTTTTCTTATTTTTTTTACAATTGTTTTTATTGCCGTTACCCTTTACACGTGAGTTGTCACAAAGCGAAACGAACCGCGTCAGTCAGCAGTTATTTATGTTCACAGTTACAAAAAAGGAGAGAAAAACATTAAAGCAAATAAAATGTTAAACACAACCAAGACTTCACGTTTGAGTTCATTCATGGTGTGTTTGTCACTACTTATTCGAGATTGACACTCAATAACACTTGTGTAGTGTTGAACATCATTTTTTCATTAATTAAAACCGGCAAATAACTGGTTGCATAGTAACGAATGTAATATTAATAAACAGATAAATATTAAATTCAGATTATTTTTCATATATTATATTCTTTAAAAATATATATTATGTTTTCAGTAAAAACAAGTAAGGAAGGGCTAAGTTCGGTAAGGGCTGATCACTTTGGTATATACATATAACCCTTTATCTGACTCTTTTAGTTTTAGGACTTACAAACAACCGTTATGTGAACAAAACTATAATACTCTCTTTAGCAACTTTGTTTTGAGTATAAAAATGCAAAATGCTTCGACTTACTCGCTATATGTACTCGTTCCCATTTGCCCCTTGCCCGCCACAATATACCATGCAGCTCAAACTTAAGCATTCATTGGGGCTTCAACGTATCTCGCTGAATATGATTCGTCATTCTATGGTAATTATGTGTGCTTTATGTTGTAATCAGAGAAAAATCGGGTGTAAATGTAATGAATGTTTGTTGAGTGTTCAGTTGCATTGTGAAATTTTTATCTAGTGCAAAAGTGCAGTTACTAATGTAATTACGCATATATTTTCAACAAGCTATGTTAATAGCGCTTTCTGCCTATGAGCGCAGCTAAAGGTTATAGGTTATATGTATATGTTACTTAGAGCAGAATAATATCCTCACCTCTATTGTTGGGCAGGAAATATTTATATGGAAAGCGGCGGGATATCGTCGTGGAACTTCCGCAAGTCACATTTTATTTTTATATTTACATACAAAAATTTATGCTAGCTGGCCGACCAACCATGTACGAAAAACAAATAGCAGGAAAACATGGACGATAGCAACGGGTGCAGTAAAATATATGAATAACAAAAGAAATCATTTCAACAAAATTTTGCGTAATACTTTTTACTATCAGCTTATAGAAAATGCAACAACCTCTATTTTTTCATTTCGAGTAGGTAAAAGTTGAAAAATTATAAATAATTGTGAAAAGGTGGAACAAATAATTTGGATTGAGAAATGGTAAATTCCTTATGACTACATCAAAAATATATTGCTGAATCTCTCTTACTAATAAATATTAACGACTGCACTTCCAAACATAAAAATTAGTTAGAAAATTTAATCAAAATCAAAACATTGTAACCACATATAACGGGGTACTTTTTTCAATAGCCTTTTTTTAAATCACACGTGAGTCGTTTTAAGGATCGTCTCAGTGTGAAATTTTCGAAAAATCGATTTTTTTGCTGCATTATCGGATAGTATATAATGGAATAAACATTCTCTCAAATTTTGAAATCGAAATTCAAATTATTACAGTTCTCTACAGCGTTTTTTGTAGAAAGGGATCAGAGTAAAGAACACTGCAACTCCAACCTTTAAACGCGTTTTCCTCAGAATGTTGTTTTTAAAAAAGTTTTCCACTCTCAAGGGAAGAGTTTTGAAGATATCTATTTTCACTTTGGAGAGAAAGTTTTTAACGTCTTTCTCTATCGTGATATAAAACACTTTTTTTTAATCTTCCTATTTTTTTTATACGAAATACTGTCGAAATCCGGACCGATTAGTTAATCTCAACATTAAAAACAAAAATCGCAAAAATCAGTGATTTTTCCGAAGCTCACACTGAGACGATCCCTTAAGCTGACATGTTTTATTAGTTCAATATTGTTTGGCATTTCATCATGGAAAGACTTACGCCTGAACAACGTTTACAAATGGTTCAACTTTATTTCGAAAATTCAAATTCTGTAAAGAATAATTTCGGCCTCTTCGCTCAACTTATGATCAACATAAGCCGTCGAGATCTTAAATTAAAAGCGTACAAAATACAGCTGGAGTAAGAAAGCCTCTTGAACTTCCCAAGCGACGTCGCTTCGTTTTATGGGCTTTTGAAAAGAGCCAAGAAGATCCGACGTTTTCGACCCAAATTTGGAGAAGAAGAGCAACCTGGAGCAATTCAAGAGCTGTAAAGTGTAAAGTCTATGCGCACAATCCCGTTTCGATCCAGGCTTTGGACAAAGGTATTATGCCCGTATCATTCGCCAATTAACAGTCGAAATGCTCGAATGAGTCATAGAAACTTGGACGGAACGGATGCACCATCTGAGATCTAGCCGTGACCCACATTTGAAAGTGATAATCTTCAAAAAATAAATGATAAAGACGTTCGATCGATAATAAATATTCTCTATTAAATTTGAAGTTTCTATGTTTTTTCTTGAAAAAAGTAGAAAATCTCGAAATAGGTCACCCTTTAGATACGCATTTGGGTTTAAAGCCTAAAGTCTTTTACATATATTTTATTAATTTATTTAATTTAATTGTATCTTTTTACATATTTGTATTTTTCATATTTACTAAGCGAAAAAAAGTTGCGCGAGGTGTGGGCGTATTTTAAACGCTTCAACACACATACGATAGTAAACCTACGTATGTACATATAAATAAGACGAATGAGTAAGTCCACTCTTCTGACTAATCGACCGTTCAATATTCAACGTTCAAATGTACATCGTTTTCCAAACGATTTTGCTGATCGATGATACAGTTTTTGTAGCATCAGCCGGCAATCAAAAGCTGTAGACTTCAGGAGACAGTATGGAGTTATAAACACACACACATGCAATTAATGTATGCAGTTAGTTCGGTGAAAAGTAGAAACGGTAAATGATTTGTTAGATTGGTGGGTGGGTCGATTGATTGTTTCACGATTTTTCTGACTGTCCAAGAGTGGAAGTGAGATTGATCGTTGATTATTGAACCTTGATTGAAAGCAACATCAGAAGAAAATAAAAACAAAAGCGAAGTAGTCAATTGGATAAAAAAAATATGTTTTCAAATATAACTGTTGAAGTGTACTTTGGTGAATTGTAGTGTAGGAAGACACAAACTTTATCTTTCTAAAGAAAAAAATTCAAAATCTCGGAATAAATATTAAAAAAAAATTATTTAACTTCTTCTTGTATACGTTGAGTTTTGGCTGCTCTCTAGTTAATGAAAAAATAAAACGAGTTTTTCTAAACGAGTTTAGCTAACTACAGTGAGGATAGAGTGTAGCAGCCAAAGTGAAAAACTCGAATTTTTCGCACCTCATTTCACATTATACACACGGTTAAACATTTTCAAATTAACCTAAGCTAATTGGCTAATTGGCAAATTTCGTTGCGGCTTTTTAAGCTTCATATACATATGCATTTTGCAATAGCAGTCGCAGCGTTTGGCAATTTAAGCTTGATTTCATTGGTTGTGGCTAGCATAGTTTTATTTTTATTTACATAATTTTTTTCTGTTTGTCTGATTTTCTAAACTAGTTCATTTCAAAGCCAATCCAAAACAGCCGTTCGTTCTCCTTCGGTCGCTCGACTGCTCGGTCAGCTGTTTATGTAACCGATAGCGATGCTGATCTTTACACATAGAATAGAGATGCACTTTTTACAATAAAACTTCGCAACGTACAATCTCATAATGTAAATAAACAATTAAGTTCGCGGCTTTTACTCTACTTTTATTTATTTTATTGAAATTTATTATATAGATTTCAAAGTGTGTTATTCACGTCTCATTTGCTATCATTTCACTCACTGCTATATAGCAATGCCACTTAGTGTTTGTGATCACCGTACCGATAGCTTCGGAAGCTTTTATGTCTGAATTACAATACCTGTGGGTTAACGGTTTTTTATTTGAACTTGATTGAGAGTTTGGATTCCAAAATTTCTTTGAGATACCTACTATAGTCTCGCAAAGCGCATCAATTTATGTTAATAGATAAATACATATACATATATACATAGGTATTTCAATAAGAATAGAAGTTCTAATTACCTTATAATTAATTTGGCGAGAAACTTGTATTACAAGTAATAGTTTATTTTCTTTTTACCTATATTATTGGCTTGTCAATCTAGCTTTGTCACAAGATCTTCGATTTATCAATTTATTATAAATTGGTCAGTTTATCGGTTTGTGGATTTGACTCGTATTATGAATATTTTATCATTCGTCATTATGTTGTTGTTATCGACTTCTCAATATTATAAAAATTTTACAATTTAGTTCATATTATGTTGTCTATTGATTATAAAAATCTAAATATGTTAACCAGTTGCCACCACTTTGTTATAAAATATCAAAGTGTTATGCAATTGTAAAAATATGTATTATCGAACTTTCTTATTTAGTTTTTTACTCGTCAACAAACAATAAATTTCAACATAGTACTAAAATGAAATTATTCATCTTATAGTCTACAAATTCGTACCTAAAAGCAAACGCAAAAACAAAATATTTGAAAAAAAAACACTGCAATTGAAATAGTTTTCGTTACAAACGTCTGAAAAAGGCACCTAAAAATACTGAATTTGCATAAAAACTTTGAAAATTAGAAGCAAAAAACTTCAGGGCAATGCATTCTCAGAAATTTGATGAATTGATAATATGACTACTCTAAAATACATATTGAGATCATGAATAACTTTATAGCTTATATTTGCATTTTTAACATTTCATTTACCAACTCTGTTCTGCACCCCCAAAATGTGATGATGATTCAACTCACTTTTTATTTATACATACTTACAATGTGTAAACGCGCACGCTAACGCAAATACATATTGACCGCTGAAACCACAAACCATCAAACCACCAAGCTCATATCCGCCGCTACCATGCGCGCACAGGTCAAACCAATCCAAGAACGAACCAAAGCCGCTGGTGGTGACAAGTTAAGCGTACAAAGTACGAGGGTTGTTCAATGTAAAAAAAGCAAAACCAAACAATAATAACAATATAGTAAAAAGTAGAAAACACAGAACACGTTTTGCATAATTGATGCACGTATACAGGTATCAGCATCGAATGAATGACGGTGGTCAGTATCATTCGAGTGAGTGGGGCGGTGTGTTGCACACTTGCATTAAATGCACTTGTAGTGCGGGGCGACCAAAGTAATGTTTATTTATTTTGTTCGGGGTGCTGATGGTGARCACGACGGCGGTGATTACTGTTTTAGCAAGGTGAGCACAAGAAACTATTGAGGTCGACCGGCGGTAATATTATAATAGATTTGACCAACAGCTTACGAAAAGCGTATACGAATACTTATTAACCGTTAGACGGTTCTTAACCCAAGCAAATTAAATACTGCTTGAAACAATTTGATGTGTGATTGTAGACCTATTATAGCTTGAATTTTATAACTAGTCACTGTTTCAAAGTTTAAATTAAACTACTTGACTCCACATGCATTTTTCTCCCGTGTGCAAAATTTCGGATAAATATCTAAAAAAAAAACTGAGGGACTTGTCCCCGTTGATACATTCTAACGATAGGGTCTCCGACGTTTCCTTCTAGGTATAAACAATCTCTTGAACACCTTGTGGTTAAGGGATAGATAAAATCAAACCAGATCTTTGGCCCGCCTTACATAATTGACACGAAATCCAAATAGAGGCACTTTTTCACACCTTTTTTGACAGATAACACGCGAGTAGCATCAAGCATAATTTAATTTGTAATTTTTGTTCAGTAATGCTTGGCATTTCATCATGGAATTACTTACTTCTGAACAACGTTCACAATTCGTTAAGCTTTATAACGAAAATTAACGTCTCGTAAAGGATCTGCTTCGGGCGCTTCTCTCAACTTATGGCCAACTTGATGTGCGGAACACAATGCTCTTGACAGACTGCAGCAGCACGACAGTGAACTGAAAATGGCGTTGTGAATCCTACTACATGAACGTTGTGGCCATACTAATACCTTGCACTTCAATGAAATTTTAATATTTTGTTCAAAGTGAAATTTTTAAGCAAAAAATAAGTAAATAGGTAAATTTATTCGTTTGAAATTATCAATTGTTATTATAAATGATGTAACAGAGCTATTTTATGCTTTTATTTGTAAAATAACGTCAGGTTTGTTAGAGCTTTGAGTAATTTTACATTTTACATGGTATCACCACTCTACCTCATCTCTCTACTGTCAACTCTACTGTCGTCCTACTGTCGTTGGCAAATATAGGATCAAATTGAAGTTAGCGAGAATGACAACTGTCGTCCTACTGTCGTGTAGTCGTGCAGCTGTCAAAATAGGTCCGTCCATAAGAACGTGTATATTTTAATATTTGACAGATGTCGTTCGCAGTCTGTCGCGAGCATTGTATTCAACACATGAAGCTCTGATTTCGGCAACAATTGGTTTCAACAAAATGCCCCTTCCCACATATTGCAAAAGTAACCGGATTTATTGAGAGAACATTTCGGGGACCAGATATTTTCACGTTTTGTACTGATTGATTGTGATCGTGATGCAAAGTCTATGCTGACAATTCCGCTTCGATTCAGTTCTCGGAGCAAAACAACACACGTGTCATTCGCCAGTTACCAGTCGAATGCTCTCACGAGTCATCGAAAATTTGACTCAACGGATGGGCCATCTAAGACGTAGTCGCGACCAATATTTTAAAGAGATAATCTTTAAAAAATAAATGMCAAAGAACGTTCAAATGTTAAACACTCCCCATTAAAATTGAAGTTTCTGTGTTTCTTTAAAAAAGTAGGCAATCTCGAAATGGATCACCTTTTATTACATAGGGATATCGATTTAGCGTAATATATCTCAATAAAATGAAGCAAGAATATCTCGAAATGATATCGGTATGTATATCCACACGCCACTAATATTGATGAATATACCATAGTGATTTCAGAATTGTATTCTTATTTTATTAATTTTGATATAAATTACTTAACCTACATATATACATATAACGAATATTATTAACATATGTCCTGCATAGATACTATAATAACAAAAAGAAACAAGGATTCGATTCGTAAACATATCATTTGCTTACATAAGTACCGATGAGTTGGAGTAAGCACTTCATATGCAATCTGGATTGTATCAATTCCCTTTTAATGCTAGCATAACTAGTCCGTCCAATTWTAATCACTTGCTCCGCATAAAGATCTTCTATATTTTTACTACGCTTCCTAATACCTTGCCTACTGCTAATGTATTGCCGATAGAGGCGCTCTTCGCCATATTTTTGCTTTTTCTCTCTCTCATCTGAGTTCTCCTCAAACTTGTTGACGACAAACTAGAACTCACTGAATCGCTCAAGAGATCAGTTAATGTTTCTTCAACTTTGCAACCGATTGTCGCTTGAAACAAATTTATCTCGGCTGATGGTTTATATTCGAGTGTGTCTTTGCTAGTAAAATACATTTTCTTTACGTTTTTATTCAACTTTTTCGGTTTTCCTAGCCTTTCCATTACTCTGATACCAATTGATGGCTCAGGATTACGAGGTTTCTCTATCAAGGCTTCGATTTGAGCTGCCTGATTACTATAAAAGTGTTGTGTAATATTAGAGATCGAAATAACAGGGGATTTTAGCAAGGAAGACATAATAATGTTTGGTACTGCTGGCGTACAGAAATGCTTTAAGAATGTGGAAAATGTTCCCTCAAACTGAATTTTATGTAAAAATAGGCATGTAGAAAAATATGCATTACCGGGAAAGGTTTGTTCAAAAAAATAAAAAATTAAGTGTTCAAACCTACAACCAGTTAAACCAGGGTTTTATCCGGCGAGTGGCGGTTTTCTCCCCGATCTAAGCCTGTTTTGATCGGTAAATAACAAAACAATACACAAGCCTAAATTAGTGGCTTTGTAGAACTTCATGTAAAAGTATGAATATATCCAGTGCAATAAAACTCTTTGAAGTTTCTAACTAAGGACAGATCACAAAATCAACCAGTATACAAAGTGAGTAATCGAATACTATTTTATACCAACAATTATAGAGTAGGTAGGTATAAAAACTTAAACGTACCTGTTTTGTGTCTACCTATCTACTTTATAGAACTTGAAGGTCATCCAAAACGACCACAGGCTTTTTGCAATAATATCAGGAAACTCAATAAATGAGCTTGGTTAAATGTGAAGAATTTCGTAGTTTTTTGGAAGGCTCATCAGACCTGGAATTACAATACAATGGATCCATGTTTTTCTCAGAGTCTAAATGTTAAATAAAATTAAAAACATCAATTTTTCAGATACATAGTTTACATCGATTCCGATTGACCCGATTTTTTTGTTTACCGATGCTGAATATGTATTATCTATCACAGTACAACGTCGTGCGGTTTATTTCTAGCCTGACCTTTACCTGTCATGTGCTTTGGTCTCACTCAAAGAAAAATAGTTCAATGCAAACAGGTAAGACAAACTTGTATACAATGCAACAAAAATATTTAGTAACGAGTTGAAACGAGCAAAAGTTAAATTAAATAAATGGTTTAACAAGTAAGGAAGGGCTAATTTCGGGTGTCACCGAACATTTTATACCCTCGCATGATAAAGTGATAATCGAGATTTCAGGCGTGATTGTGAACCGATTTCACCCATATTTGGTACATATCATCAGGGTGTTAAGAAAAYATTATATACCGAATTTCATTGAAATCGGTCGAGTGCTTCCTGAGATATGATTTTGGTCCATAAGTGGGCGACGCCACGCCCATTTTCAATTTTTAAAAAATACCTGGATGCAG
>NW_017536186.1:87505-107968 GCF_001853355.1 Bactrocera latifrons | reverse complement strand
AGCAACTTTGTTGCGAGAGTATAAAAAAGACAACAAGCATTGCTTGCCATTAGCATTTATCATTATTTTCAGTTCAATGACATAACCTGATTCGTTTTCTGTAAATGCACAGTAACAGTGTGAGGCGAAATGTCAAACTTATTTGTTAGCATTAGTTGATTGTATGGCATCTCCGGCCGATCGAATGGGCCACCGAAAAATAAATTTCACTCTGACATTTCTTTAAGCAAGATTCATGAAATTCCAACATAAATGAAAAATATGTTCGGGTTTTCTTTCCATTCAAACCAAATCAAATAAGCAGACTTGAGGATAATTTCACGGACAGATTTGCAATCATAGATGTTAGCTTTAATAGTTTCCTGATTTAAAAATTTGTTATTTAATGTTGTATACAAAACTATTTTCACATCCGAAATTCAAATTTTGGCATATCCGTTAAACATAATTTTATATGTAGTACATTTTAACCATTCGATTAACAATTACCCCGATTAAAGTTCTTACATCTATTACAWAAGTACATTCAAAACAACACTGTCTATATGAAAATGCTATTAATATCAACTGTTGAAGCGAAAAAATCTCTACAATCCATAAATAAGTGTCATAATTCACGCTGCATTTAATGTGATAATAAAAATAAATATATTATTATGTCAAATGAATCACCGCCTGCTTCCAAGCAGAACACAACACTAACCAATAAACCTATTTACACTTTGTATCACAAATGTAAGCTCGTACTTGTCAGAACGTTTTCAAAGCGCGCCGACATAATAACATTAATTACATACATACATATAAAATAAAAGTGCAGCTCCACCACAGATGTTTGGATATATGTATGTATCAATAATTGAATGGAAATAAACACTGATGTGTGGAACACAATGCTAGCGACAGACTGCAGCAGCACGACAGTGAACTGAAAATAGCGTTGTGAATCCTACTACAAGAACGTTTGTGATGTGTGGAATACAATGCTCGCGACAGACTGCAAACGACAGCTGCAAACGACATCGGCAATATTAAAATACACACGTTCTTATGGACAGACCTCTTTGACACACGACTACACGACTGCAGGCCGACAGTTGCCGTTCTCGCTAACTTCAATATATTCTTATATTTGCCAACGACAGTAGGACGACAGTAGAGTTGACAGTAGAGAGATGAGGTAGAGTGGTGATGCCACTAATATGTAAAATCTAAAATTACTCAAAGCTGTAACAAACCTGACGTTATTTTACAAATAAAATAGCTCTGTTACATCATTTATAATAACAATTGATAATTTGAAACGAATAAATTTACCTTCTTCTTCTTCTTGATTGGCGTAGACACCGCTTACGCGATTATAGCGATTACGCGATTATAGCCGAGTTAACAACAGCCGCCAGTCKTTTCTTCTTTTCGCTACGTGGCGCCAATTAGATATTCCAAGTGAAGCCAGGTCCTTCTCCACTTGGTCCTTCCAACGGAGTGGAGGTCTTCCTCTTCCTCTGCTTCCCCCGGCGGGTACTGCGTCGAATACTTTCAGAGCTGGAGCGTTTTCGTCCATCCGGACAACATGACCTAGCCAGCGTAGCCGCTGTCTTTTAATTCGCTGAACTATGTCAATGTCGTCGTATATCTCGTACAGCTCATCGTTCCATCGAATGCGATATTCGCCGTGGCCCACGCGCAAAGGACCATAAATCTTTCACAGAACTTTTCTCTCCAAAACTCGCAACGTCGACTCATAAATTTACCTATTTACTTATTTTTTGCTTAAAAATTTCACTTTGAACAAAATATTAAAATTTCATTGAAGTGCAAGGTATTAGTATGGCCACAACGGCTTTGTGTACATGCCAAATGAACAACTGAGTTGTTTTGTGTAAATGCCGGCCATTCTTATGTTGCTGCCCTCTCACAAACGTTCTTGTAGTAGGATTCACAAAGCCATTTTCAGTTCACTGTCGTGCTGCTGCAGTCTGTCGCTAGCATTGTGTTCCACACATGACGGATGATGGGAAGTGGAAAAAGTGGAAAATTGGAGACACAAATTGACGTCTAAAAGTGACAAATAATGTTACTTGGAAATACACCAGCGGACATACTAGTATGTACATCGAATTACTGTAATAATTTYGTTGTTTTAATTTTCAAAGCAAACACAAAACAAATATGATTTTCCTGCTGCAAATTTTCAATAGATAACGTTGTATGGTTTAAATATAAAGTTCGGTTATTTTTCCGACACATTGTATTTATACACACATGGTCAAAATAATAAATACATTCCTTTAGCCTGAAATAAAGTAAAATAGTGAATCCTCTCATGCAATAAGCGTGAAATTCTATTGAAGTTCGTTTCTAAGTGGTCAAAATAATAAGTACATTTTTAATTATTCAAGATATTCAGCAAATCGGACGTTTTGTTTTATTGGCTCTATCTTTCGCTTGAATAGTCTTGTTTAAAGAGCACTTATATCTTAACAATTTTATCGACATGAGGACATAAGCATTTCAGTCCGCAGGAGAAGTAAAACGTCTTACAACTTCAAAAAGAAGGCCAAAGTAATTAAAATATCCCTAAAACATTAGGACGTTCATTGTTTTTTTGCAGAATGCCTTACAGATTTAAAAGAATGACGAAAAACTAAAATAACAACAAACAACCCTAACGCCACGTTTTGCTTATTTTTTATTATAATTTAAAATAGTAACGGATATACTAGATACTGATGAAAGAAGTAAGCAAGCAATCAAATTGAACACAGAAAACTAAAACTAATTTTTTTTCTGATGTTCTTATTATTTTGTCCAACCATTTTTTAGCCTTTCTCCTAAAAATTTAAGTTAGTATTTCAATTTTTATTAGTAATGTCTTCATTTTTCCCCTCTACACATATATAAAAGTAAATTTATTAGTCATTCAAATCCACAGGGCTTGCACTTATTATTTTGACCATGTGTGTACATACATATATGAGAAATCTGCGTTTATTGTTCAAATTCTTCCGTACATTTTTTATTACAACTACTATAGAGTTTGTGTGTATGTATACAAGAGAACTGAAGAGTGAGATCTATTCTCTATAGCATTTGATATTAAAAGCTCTCATTCATATATTCTACGTCAAACCTATGAATGCAAATGTAAAGAGCTGCACTACTTTTTCAATCATTTCAGATATGGTTTTATTTTATTTTTAGTGTGTAATAAGCGCTAACATTTCACTTTGTGTGGCTCATTTCACACTCAACGGTAATTAATTGATTTGACCTCGTCGTTATGGTGCCGTTGGGATGGCTCTGATTGCAATACATATAAAACGTACTGTATATTTATATACATATGTATGGCGATAACATATTATAATTACTTATTCATACATGCATACTTACATATGTAAAATGCAACGACTGATTTGTTGGTCATACATAAATGAAAATCTGGTCATAAATGAAAAGTATGTTTATGTGAAAACAAGCTTTGTGCTATAAAAGCATGAATGAAATTACCGCGCGGGAAATGTCAAAAAATAAAAAGAACAAATATTATATAAATACAGAAATAATGCCAAAGTTGTAGTTTGTGAGCTTAAGGTTTAATTGTAAAAAGAAATTAAAAGGAAGTGCGGGTGCGTATAGGAACAATTTATGCATACATACAGATGAGCAGATGTAACAAAACATTAGTGTCATGTAATAAAAAGTAAACTATTCACAACGCGCTTTTTTGTTTGTTAGTTCACAAAATGATCTTCATTTAGTATCTATCAAGTTAACAAATAATAATATTAACGAATAACAAAGTACCAAAATTTAAAGCTTGGGATAAGTGTGGTCGTTGAAACATTAATAAAATATTTAATTTTTTCAATTAAATAAAATCATCTATCTAGTGCGACTGCTAAAGAGAACGCGTAAGCATGACAAACCTCAGAATAGAAAGAAGTTTTAATAACACAAATTATTTCGGGTTTTTAATAAAAAGTGCTTTCACAATTTAAGTTCTAATGAAAAATCAAATATTGCATTACTAAACTAAAAAGCCCGTTGAGAAAACCGCTAATGTTAATATCTCAAAAAATTATTAATATAAATCCATTAAACTGAAGGGGTCAGTAGGGTAATCTTGGCTGTTTTCTTGATATTTTTTTTCATAGAAATCTGTATTCTACAATAGATATATCGGGGAGTGTTTAAACAAATTTTTTCGGAACTTTTTAATGACATCTGTCGGAGAAATAGCTGAGTGAATGAGATGCGTTTTTTCACTGGCGAGCACGGTTTTTCATGTTCTGATCATCTGAAACACAAAAACCCAATTTATTCTTAAAGTATACGTAAATTATCATCCCTACCAGAATCATGATAAAATGTTAATAAATAAAAAAGTAATTAACGTTTTTTTTTTATTTTTTTACGTAAACATTGTCAATAAATTATAATCTAGC
The DNA here is from genome assembly GCF_001853355.1 of Bactrocera latifrons. Classification (NCBI taxonomy): domain Eukaryota; kingdom Metazoa; phylum Arthropoda; class Insecta; order Diptera; family Tephritidae; genus Bactrocera; species Bactrocera latifrons. The sequence continues at coordinate 103,517 of NW_017536186.1, read as the reverse complement.
TAGACGTTTTGTGAATATTTAAAAAAATTTAGCAAACCGGTTGAGTAGTTCGATCGTAATCATGTCCGCCAGTTTAAAAAAGTGTGTTGTGAGAAAAACGCGTTTAAAGCCAGAGGTGTGCACTGCGAGCGCTGCGAACGTCAAGCAGTATCATTATTTTTGGGCCTTTTACGAAAGCTTCCAATGGTATTATTTCTAATGGTATAAGGGAGCAGAAAATACAATTTTTAAAGATTACCCTACTGACCCCTAAACGCAAAACTAACGTAAAACAGCGAAAATTCGACCATATTATATTTTTGGTTTACACCAACTAACGAATAAATCCAATACACACATTTGCTAAAATTTGGAGAAATCGCACAGAAACCAATACAAGAAAACCGAAAACTGTCTAAAAAAGGCCAAAAAAAAGGTGTAGAAAAAGTACATAACAAGTAATCTGTCGTATATTAACGAAAATGAAAAGTATACAAAACTTGTAACAGATTATACTCGTCTGCGTATCAAAAGAGCGGTCTAAAATAAAAATATGTGAATACGAGCATTCACTCATACATATGTACAGCTGCGAGAAGTGAAATAGTAGTGGGTGTTGGAGCTTTACATATCTGTGAGTTATGTAAAATGCCAAACAATTTTAACATCCATTGAAATGCAAAAGTGGATCATATTTACCAGGCTATGTTTATTACTAACAATATTAAGATTTGAATATGTACGAGATATGTTTATTTACAAAGATGTGTTTATGTATGAAACTTGTTGGGAGCAGTAAAAATCAAAAAAAAAGAAGTACTGAAAGATGTTTGCAAGTTTTGTCTATAGGAGATCTTAGTACTTGGTAGCATGATCATGATTTTTGATAACTGCACTTCATCGCTTCTTCAGAGAATCTACGAGACTGTGGCATATTTCCGGTGGTATGCTCTGCCATGATTGCTGCAATACGGTCCACAGCTCGTTCTTATTTTCGGGTTTATCCTTCCAGACGTCAAGAAAGTCTGCCCAACGGTTTTCAATAGGATATGCTAGTAATCTTGTGAATTGGTACTGCACAAAAAAATTGAATCTGGGGTCGTACTCTCTATTAGGGGAGCGTCTTAGATACTGAAGGGACCCTTTACCGCCGATTAGAATAACTTTCGACACGTCTGTCCACAAGATGTTACGCCATTTCTCAATCGGTCCTTTGGCAAATTTAAAACAACTTGCTTTATGATTTTTTTTAATAACGGTACTTATAGAGGACTCCGGACATATAAATTATGTTCATGTAGAAGTCTTCTCATTGTATGAATAATGTAAGCCAGGTTCAGCTCATTCCGAATCTCCATAGCTGACATTCTAGGTCGAGTCTTGGCACATCTTACAACTATTGSTGTAAAATTCTCGGAAAGAATCCATATTGCGCCCCTTTTTTCGTATTTTTTTTTATAAATAATTGCATTGTGAGGCGTTGTGGCTTAACACCCTACAATTCTTTCCATTTCCTTGTGGGATTTACCGTTGTTTATGACAGATTGAATACATTCTCGTTTTTCGTCTCTGCAGTGCTTCCCGCGGCCGAAAAAAAAGTGCAGTCATATTTTTTTTTTGCTTTTTGCATTGAATAATTAATAAAAGATCTGGAAACTTACTTTTTGTTTAATAAAATTCAATTTTTTTTATTAAAAATTATCTGGTTTCAATCATCTCATCGTTGACTACTATTCTATTGCTCGCTCATAAAAACAGATATGCCAATAAAATTGGCTTTAAAAAGGTAACGGTAAGTAATTGACACTTATTGTTGTATATAACAGGACCGTTATACTTCAGAGAGTACAACTAAAATAATGATCAACGGCAATATCATAAAAGAAACAAAATTTAAAGCAAAACTCTCTTGGCCAATAGGCACTACTATTTCAATGCTCGCAACTGTATGTAGACGATAAGTTCGCGTAACATTGTGTGCATAAAATGGCCTGTGCGAATATAAGAATTTCATTGAAATGACGCAGATGACGGGATATGCCAAAAAATAATGTAAATTATGTGCCTTTCGACTTTCGAATGTGCGTGGTTGTGTGTTCATACTAAAATACATACATATGTACTATGTATGTTATACATTCGTATGGGCGGCGTTAAGAGCATGCATGGTTATTGGTTTTGAATTGCGGCCAAGTGAGTCAAGTTTGCAGTATGCAATAAAAAATATGTAGATATATTTTGATCTTATTTTACTTTTTGATTGGCAGAATATCTTGGCGATGACAGGTAATGGACAGAGGCGCAAGCAAACAGATATTTCTGAATGCAAAATATTTGATTAAAATGCAATTCAATTGAAACAAGTAACATTGACCATGTAAATTTATAATAAAATAAAATGAAAAATACGATAGCCTAATATAATGTAATAAATGAGTTAAATTCAAACTTGGAAAACCATTTGTTCAAATTTCTATAAAAGAAATTTAACCATGCATGTAAGTGTTATGCTAAATGAATGAACATGTTATATTTACATAAGTATATATGTACATTAGAAACAACATTAACTTATTTTTAAACTCCCCCATTTCAAATTTAATATTTACTCATTTTCACAGCTTTTATGTGGCCCACTTTGCCAACTTTTTTTGTGTTTTATATCTTATTTGCTTTCCTTAACATTTCTTATACGTTCTATTTTTATTCCACAAATTTCGTATGCAAGGCATGACAATGAAACGACACTGTTTAGGTACAAAATACATACACACGTACATATTTATTTGTAAAAATGAAGGCAAATAAAATGGCCTGCATGCCAGTAAGTAGAGTCTCTTCGCACACGGACTTGCTCAGGTAGCCGTACAAGAATTCCAATTCCAAACACGGGCAAGATTTCTTGTATACAAGTTGTGGCCAGACAAATTGGCGTCAAAACAACGACTATCAAGATGAAGAGAATGAAGGAAAATATAAAAAAGCGAATGGAATAAATTAGCTAAGTAATGTAGTTGCACAAAAATAGCACAAAAATATAAATAAAAACCATTAAAATTTTAATTACATCAGAAATTTTGAATTTTTCTTTCAAAATGATTGCATTCAAAACCGTTTATCTGTATGCAATCCTCTTAAAACTCACAATATTATTTCACCTCTGCATACACATCTAAAAAATAATATTTAATTTTCATCATTGCAATCACTTTCGCACATCCCATTACATCTACGTAGAGATATACGGCACACGAAATTATGCTAATTAAATTATTCAAGTATGTATTCAATTATTCTCACACCCGTCTTGAAACGAAGCAGGCAACACCAACAACAAACTGCGACATTGGAGCATAAACGACAAGTGCGCTTACTATTACATAACTAGCAAATGGAACTGATGACGAGAATTCGCGCTCTTTGCTACAGAGCCATTAATTACGCGAATAACAGATACATATTGAGACAAAAATTAATGAGATTGTGATAGAGCAGTCAGCAAGAAATGACGGCACACATATAAAAACAACAGCCGATCGAACAAACGGCAATTGCAACGAAGTGACATCTTCTCATTACAAAACACTGTATATTTAAAGCCATTCGTTTGGAGATGAATACTGGTTACTTTTGTGACTTGATTATTTGATGGGCATATTGCCACATTAAAAATTATAGTACTATATTACAGCTTGCATGGTTATTGCCTTTGAATGGTAAAGAGAAAAGGAAAGTTTTTTCTTTTAAGAAACCAAACCAGCCTTTGGTACATATGTAACGATACACTTTAGGGTTATACAGCATACAAAATAAAGCAAAACAAAAGCAGCGTAAATAAACACATCTTTACAATAATCGTGAACCTAAACGGTCATGCTTACAATTTACAATACAATAATTACAATATAAATAAAATAGATTTAATTGGAAACTAATGTAATATTAGTGCACCAAATTAAGCATTCACAGTATATATTAGAAAATCAAACAGGAAGCAATTTTTATAAGTATTTCACTTTACATATAAAATTGATTATCAATTCTTTTGATTACTCAAATGATACAAATATGTGATAAGAACACTCAGTTCTAGGTGTAATTAACAGAAAATAATCGTGGTAGAGTAAAAAATACCCAGTTTCATTTTTATGAATATGTAATTATGCAATTAAAATAGTGCTATTGCACTTAATAGGGTAGAGAAGATAATGTAAACCAAGAAAAAAAAAACCACAATAAAAAGACAAACAGTACTTAAATTTGGTAAGAGCAGTATAAAAAGTGAACAAGGATAATTGTTAGGCTTGGCACGCGCATAGCAACAACAAACAAATGCAAGAAAATGGAGGCGTATGTCACGCAACAGAAACCGGAAATTCCAAAAACTTTTTTTAACTCAACATACATACATAATTGGTATTAAAAACAGGCGCATTAACGGTAAACACCGGTGTGGCAAACGCTAAATTGGCCGAAAAGCMACCCAAACACGCTACCAAAACCTGTTTTTATGTTATTATTGATTTTTTACTACACGCTTCGTCGCATACATACAATCGACGAAAGCTAAAATAATGACGGGCAGGTTAGCAGAGTGCGACTACAGCAAGGATATGTAATCGACAAAAGAACGAAGCCACCGAAGTTGGCCTAAAGCATGACTACAAACAAAAGGACTACAAAAAGATATATTAAAAGCATTGTAGTGAAAATGGCGCCGAAAATACGGTATGTAATAACGGTTGGCTAGCCAAGCAAATTAATGTGCAAAGAAAACGACGGTAAAACCGGAAAGCTACTCGTTGCGTTTTGTAGGTATATAGGGACAAAGAATATACCGTCATGACATAATATCTTACCAAATGGCGTCGAAGTGTCGCACACGCAAGCATATACGCCGCCGGCTAGAGGGTATTGCAAGAGACCTTTCTAATGCATACCTATTAACACGCGGGAATTGTGTAGTGGGTGTGGTGGACCTAACCACCACTGCCACGAAGATTACGCCAACACGCAGCAAAGTTCAACGACATTTTGTGGACTACAACAAAGCAAGTTACAAACACCCCAGGCGCTCAACCCCGTCGCCTAAATGGCGTATGTTAGGAGAATTTGGTAGAAACCAACAACCCCAACAAAAGCTTGTCGGCCCTTAATACAAATGGTAAATAGACTTTGGTAATATACAAAGTGAATGTGATGAAAAAGGTTTTATTACTCTAAATATTGTCATTTCGCCGGGTGGGTATATATACATACATACATATATATAAATAATGTTTCAGTCGTATTGAAACATTCGAACTCAAGCGATTATCGGGAAGCAATTTGCGAGGACTGTTAGATATCCAAAGATTCCCAGGAAGAGATTCTGAAAAGCGAGAAAACTCTTTTACAGACCTAATGCACTATTCCTGCAAAAAGTGAAGTGCTGGAAAGTGAAAGTTTCAAATGGAATGTAAAATTGTGTTATATAGGAAGTAGGCAAGGCACATTCACACTGTAACATAGGAATATTAGAGAAGGTACCTGACGAGAGGCTTGGTTGTAATCGATCGGGCGGGTCCCGAGATATGTGATTTCACCTAAAAGTGGGAAGTGCTTCAGCCATCGTCCAATTTTTACTACGACCCGTTCTTCTTTCATACCATTTTGGGAGCAAAATTTGATGTCTTTATAAGGCTTAGTAGTAGTTTTCAGCAGTTACGTTATATGGAGAGTGAACGGCGTTTTCATCCAATTTCAAACATTTTCACAGTGTTGGTAGAATTGTATAGAATTGTATAGAATTGAATAGAAATATTTACGCCAGACGAATTTGATTGTTGTAGCTTTACTGGTATAGGAGATACATATGTACATTAAACTTAATAGAGGGCGGGACCAATCCCACCTTTTCAACATTTTTCCCCACACCTATGCCTCGACGCTGCAATCGCTCGTGCCAAGTTAAAGTTTTATGTTGTATATTTATTTTATGCTTATTAATAGGTTTTTGGTTAATGACCTTTTATGGTCGTGGCAATCGCCCGTTTATGTCCATCTTCGAGCTCAATCTTTTTTATACCAAGGAACGCGCATACCTATTTTCATCAAGATATCTGAAATTATAATCAAGTTACAACTTGCACGGAAGGACAGACAAACAGTCACCCGGATTTCCTGATCATTTATATACATATATATATATGTATATAGAGAGAGAGAGATATATATATAACCCTATATCTATCTCTATTATTTTTGGGTAATACATACAACCGTTACGTGAAAAAAATTATTATACTCTGTAGCAAGATGTTGCAAGAGTATAAACATCAGCACAAAAGATCTGTGTTCACACTGTATACATACATATTCATGTGGACTTTTAATGAAGCAAGCAAAACAGTAAAAAAGAAGTTACTAAAGAACGGCACCGTGGAGCCTAGAGAGTATTACATAAAGACTTCCTTTGACTGTTTCAAACCCAACCCAATTGCTTTAGGATCACAACGGGAATTTATGCTGAATACTTTATTAACTTTATTTGTTTTCGCTTTATGGTTTTTGCTATGTTGCTGCTAAGCAATCAAGCGAATAACGCAACAGCCACCCCAAAAGTCGATGTAGGACTCACGTAACAAAGGGCACAAGTGGTATCCCAGCCCACTGACTCTATGGCGCCACATAATTTTGCGTACCATGAACTGAGCAAGTGCATGGACTCCATACAGCTACACTAAAAATTCTATCCCCATTCGCTTGACATTTTCGATTTGCAAGCATGGTATTTGATCGACCGGCCGGCTTTTCCGAGTTCATTGCCACTTTACTAAACAAAGTCGTCGTTTGTAGTGGTGTTTACTAGAAATATAATCAGCCGTCTACTTTCATAGGCGTAGTCAYAGGATATGTATGAAGATGACGTCATGTGTGCGGAAAAGGCAGGACATAGGAATGTTGCATGATGTCATCGCGTTAAGTTGGACGTAAAAAAGGATGTTGGGGTGGTAGGTTGGCATAATAAGGGAAAAATACAGTGAATCATGATGTAAAGTAAACTTTAAGGGAGGCCCACAGACTATTGATTTTGTACTCGTTTCAGCTTTTTGTAAAATTTATTGSAGTTTTCAAGAAAAAATAGTAATTAACAAAAAATACGATTTATAGGATGAGTTAGAAAGGTAGTAAATGGAAGTATGGTTGCTTTAATGAATCTGGAAATCTTTTCAAATACGACTTCGATGTTATCAATTTTTAATTGTCACAAGTCGTTATATTTGACTGATACATACATATGTATATAATAAAAAGACCAAATCTCGCGAAGCAATTGACGAAAGATTTCCGCCCATAAATCTGTTATTTCGTGTTTGTAGGCCAAAAATTTAAATGTGAATCGTTAAAATTATTAATTCGATAATTCTCGCAATGAGTACACAAATTGCACATGAATAATATGGAGCCAAACTTTTACTTTCACAAAATTATTGCTCGAAATTTACATAAGGTTATGGCCAACAAATACATTCTTTTGTCTTCAACAAGTTTCCAACGCACCTTAGAGTTGCACACTTATTCGTACACAAATTTATAGTGGTTTTGTACTCGTATTTTCACGAAAGTGTTGCGTTTTTCACAATTTTTGATTTTGGTATGACTGCATATTTCCCTTATTGCGTTTTATGGCAAGTCTTATGGCATATTTTATTATTCATGATTACGTGACTGGGAAACTTAAAGAGGCTTAATAACAATTCGCAAAAGAAAAGCGAGAAATCAAAGTAGGCTCGCTACATTTTACAACAATGAAAGCGGTGTTGGTAGAGAGTCGCATAGCGCGTGCCGCCTGGCGTTTGCATGATGAATTGCGGGTCGGTTGAATGTATGGGACAGATGGATGGACTGCCTAATTGGCGAGCTCAATGGATTTGCTGACGGACTGGCAATACACACTTAAAAGTAGCAATGATCTGCCGACTGTTTCTTTTTGTCATCATAATTCATCCGCTGTGCGCATTTCAAAGTATCTTAATGCCATCAATTGCACTTCAAAAGTCCATCCATTTAGTTGAACTGAACTGGCTCTGTACTGCGTTAGCTCCGGAGTTTTGTGTGGCATGCAATATGCAGTATGTATGTAAATTGAATACAAAATGTAAAAGGGTACTTGAATTTATTTCTTCTCTGCATACAAAATTAAATAACACGTTTTCATAAAGTATCAGAATTTATATAATAAGCCATGATGACATATTAATTCTTAAAACTGTTAAAACCGTTTATTAGACCGTCCTTACAATTACCGATCCAAACGAAGTTAGATCGCCGAAAAAACAGCCCTTGGCTTGGTAACACCATTGCATGCATTAGACCGTCCTCTTTCATATCGATATACAGTGACTCACACGTCCAACCGGATGCGGGCATTGCCTGTCATCATTGGCCCTCCAATCATAAAGTAAAAATCTTAAGAATGATACATATTATATATCAAATTAAAGGAAAAATCTTCTATTTTTTTTGGTAAACTTAAAAATAGTAATAAATTTATTCACTGCATAAAATTTAGAAAAATAACTCGCACCATATAAAATTTGTTCCACACAACTAACCGGATATTTTAAAAAGCTAATGATTACTTATATTTCGTAGCATATCCTTTTTCAGATAAAAATGGTTTTAGTCGCCTTGGTATAGAGGCGACAAGTTTTTGATAAAATTGTGGTGGTATTGCTTTCCGAGCCTCAAAAATAGCCGTTTTGAGCCCAGCAACATTGGAATACTGCCTTTGGTACACTTTTCGACTGACTTCTTGCCATACGTGCTCAATAACGTTTACATCTGAGGATTGGGCAGATGTACCCAGAACATAAGTGCAATTGTATATAAACCAAGTATGAGCAATCGCCGATTTGGGCTTCGGATCGATGTTTTAGTAAAATATAATATCGTCTTTAATTCCCAATGTTACACATGACTGCTTTAAAGTTTCCTTTAAAATGTCGACATATTCGTTTCCATAGCACTTTGCACTAAATGCAGGTTGCCCGTTCCTTTAGCCGATATACATCCTCAAACCATTACTGACCCACCACCGTGCTTAAGTGTTGCCCTAGTATGTTTTGGCAAGTAAGCTTCGTTGGGACGCCGCCATACAAAACTTCAGCCATCTGATCCCTGCAGGTTAAACTTGATATCGTGTGTGAAAGGAACCTTGAAAAAGCAGTAATAATAACGTTTTACGATTACTAAATCAAAATTATGCCATTTTCCCTTTGCCTGAACTCATCAGGCTTTTTAAATGCAAATTCACAAATTCTAGCTTTTTCTTTCTATGTTTTTCGAATATTTACGCCTGTTTTACAACAGCTCTACCATGTAAATCGAAGATTCTAAGTGTGCGGCGAATTGTTTCGCCTTTTCTTCCTTCCTTCTTTTCTTTTACACTTTCCAATATTTTTCTTACATTTTCCACCGGGAAAACGGGATTTTTTCAACAATTCAGTATAAACATTTCTTCGGCTTGTGTTAGCTTCTTTCCTTGACCAGCTCTACTAATATTATTGATCCCATTTTCCTTTTAAAACTTTTTTATAACATCAAAGACAGTTGAAGTACTCCTTTTCACAATCTCTGAAATATCTTTAATGGTTTTTCCTTCTTCCCGTAACTGAATAATTTGCTTCCGAATTTCAGTACAAGTATGAGTATGCGGGGGCGTCATATTGTCGTGTTGCTTACTCACAGACTTACCGGTAACCACTAATAAAGTGTTTGTGTTTGTTTGTGTTTGTTCTAATGAAATTCCACAACGATCAGAAGTACCGTGCCTTGTAGAAGGTTACTTCTTATAATTTTCCGGTTAGTTGTGTGGAACGAATTTTATATGTTTCGAGTTATTTCTCTAAATTATACGCAGTGAATGAATTTATTACTATTTTCAAGTTTCCGAAAATAAAATAGAAAAATTTTCCTTTAATTTGATGTATCATATGTATCATTTTTAAGATATGACTGGAGGTTAGACGTGTGAGTCACTGTAGGTAGGTTCTCCTATGACACATCCAAAATTTTCTTAGAAAGTTTCTAAACAACGGTAGTACCATTAGTTAAAAATTCAATGGAGTACTGAAAGCTCGACTAAAATACCATCACAAACCTCAAAACACAGATCAGTGCAGGTAAAAGGTCATGAAAAATGTCTATCAAACAGCACTGTATATTTTCAGGGAGAAATATGTGTTCACAACATAGATTACACAGCCTGACAAAATTAAAAAAAATGTTTGCTTCTTTGAATTTATCAACTGATTCTAGTTAATTTGGGCGCGCTGAATTCAAATCCGTAATCAGTTTGTCTCTATCAGTTCTAGTTTTCGTGATACAGATTTGAATTCAGCGCACCCAAATTAACTAGAATCAGTTGATAAATTTAAAGAAGCAAATTGAGTGCTGGCCTGTGTTATATATAACCGCACATAATTTTATATATATACATATCTACACACATATGCAAAGATATACCTAATTTCCCCTTTCCACGCATGCTTTCATCATTTATCATCTCAGTCAACACTAATCGAAATGATTAGTGAAATTTGGCATGGATGAGCAACAGCAGCAAAGAAATTCACACGCGGCACTTTCAATTATTCGCCCAAAATGCACAATTTGCGTACACGAGTCAAAAGCGTAAGGGGAAGAGACTACAAAATGAAATGGGTGAATAAAATGAGATAGAAAGCAAACAAATGGAAAACGTGTGATTCTGCGAGAAGAGAGAATAAGTGACTAAATCTCGCGGCCACTCCCAATTCTTTCCAATTTCAATTTATACACAATAAATATAGAAATAAAAATAAAGAACAAAAACAATTTGAATGAATAATGGAAAACTTAACAAAAGGAACAAGGTTAACATGTGATTGTTCCGTACATTAAAAGAAATACAACCGAAATTTAATCACAAATAGAAACATACAAGAAGAAGAATACAAAATATGTTTAACAACAAAAGCTTAAAAAAAACAGCGCATTCATACATATATGAACACATTATATTCATATTAGTATTTATTAAATGAATAATGCCGGCATTGAGAGAAGAGAAGAAAAAAGCGTAGATTAACCGAATTGACAGTAGACAATTTTTTATGCTAGTGTGGTATAAAATTCAGTAGACAACAAAAAAGTATAAAATAATTTGCAGTCGAAAAAAAAACACGTTTACTAGAGCAAATGGAAATTAGCGACTAAATATCRACACTTTTAACACTCAAACCGACAGTGAGAGCACAGACAGGGAGGAATAAACATGATAGGAAAAATTTACAGAACGACTAAAAATATGAAGTGAAACCTATTAATGCTGTTCTCAAATCCGTTAACATGTTTTTGGTTACATTAAGACGGATTAAATCAATTAGTTCCAATTTTGTCATTGAACACGAAAAAGTTCCTCACCGAAGAATATGCATTTTAAATGCGAATATTGTTAAAACAAATTTTAACTCCACCCAAATAGTTTTTCTTCAGCAATTTAAATTATTACTAAACTGTAAAAAAAATTAAAATAGTTTACTTATTTTGCAGTTAATGCTGTTTTACAAACGCCAAATATTTATACAAAATTTCACTTGTTTATGTAGTCATATTTTTTTCAACATACATATATACGTGTTTTCCTAGCGTACAAATGTGCATTTTTTTCTTTTTAACCAAAATGTAGGCTTAGTGTATAATATGTTTGTGCACATGTAGATATTTATGATTACTTAAATATGTACATTGTTAAAAGTTGTTTGATGACTATTCGAATTATACATACGAAGACGTCGTGGCCGTAATATGTAATGATGTCATGCCTATTAACTTGTACATATGTATGTATGTATTCAAATAAGTAAGTATATATGCATATAAACAAAGAGGCATAATTACACCATGTGAATATTTACAAAACGTATAGGAAGTTAGTTAAGCACTAGAAATTATTGTTAAATGCAAATTAGTGTTCGTTAAACACTTGTTGGCGTTTACCACTTGGTTTGTATATGAGTTTTTATTGTAGTTCTATTCGATTGTAAAAAAATAAGTTTATTGTGGACATCTTTGACTGAATAGTTTTACCAGAAAAATTATATAAAAAAAAAGATAAATAAGCTTAAATTTCGAGGAAAGGCAATATAAATAAACTCAGCTGATATAAAGAAAGAAAAGTTTTTGATACTGGTAACCTACTTGACGTACCTTTGTTTATATTAAATTATATTTATAAATTTTATTTGTGCTTTAAGCGGTGAAACGCAAGCAATCGTAAAACGTGTAGTATTGAAATAATTTATTCAGGCCCATAAGTAAAGAATTCACCATGAGAACACTTTAAATTCTTCTCTCCGGCTCCTCACTTCAATTTCCCGATCTACTGTGGCACAATGTTGTCATCACTTCCATCATCGACTTAATTGAATTAAGCTCTAGCGACCCTAGCACTTTCATACAACTATGCATGCGCTTTCTTTCATGCCAACCACCCACCCGCCTGGGATCGAAGGAATTATGAACGAAATTGCCTCTAATGAAAAAAGTGAGCAGACTTTAAACGAAATTTATAATATACATGGCATAATTKCATCGCTGCGTTGTTCTTCTCGGGCACACACTTACGTCAGAGTGATATCACATTTCCATGCGTGAATGAAATTTTGTATACCGATATACGTACTATACATACTTTCATACGCTTTTATATATGTCGACTACAATATTTTGTAAGCGATTTGGCAATGAGACTTTTGATCTCTTTGGCTTTCGACCGAGACCTCAAACTTGGCATATGTACAACTGATACACAAGACAGTTTAAGTGGAATTCTATCTAAGAGCTATTAAAAATGAGAAAATTAATACAATTGTTAATATCTCCATAAATTCTAATTAAAAYCCCAAGTTAAATTCCTCTAGAGATCCACTAAGCTCACCATATAAAAATTGAGATTTTAAAAGATTTGTGTCATCATTACCTATTTTTACGCACAACTACTGTTTATGGCAGTGATATCCAAAATAAGATTTTTTTTATTTTTCATACCTTCCTTCCTACAACTTGATTCATCATTTCCCTTGTGTAAAGCTCCAGAAAGAAAAAACGAAAAAAAAATCCAAAAATATATAAAACAATATAAAAACTCGGCAACCAAAAATACTTAAACTCCAAAGCAAGCACACTCCTCCGACCGTCGGAGCAATGTTGGAAATTTTCAAGTGTGACGAAGGTAAATGAACTCTTTCCGAACTCGCACGATTGCTCCCAATTTGAGGCGGTGTTTATGACGGCAACTATGGCAGTGGTGAATGTGGTGATTTTTTGTATTATTAATATTTTTTGTAGTTGTTTTCAGTACAATTTATTTCTTTGTACATGGAGTATGGGTAGGGTATGTTTCAATTATTTTTTATTAACTTTTTATGCACTTTCTTTTGTTTTGCTGACCGTGACTTCTTCCTCATAACCAACGAAATATTTTCTTTACTTARCGCTAACACGTTTCGACAAAAGTGTGTGTTAATAGAAAAGTTTACTGGCAGTACATGGACTTTATTTCTAATAAATTGTTGAATTAAAAACCTTGAGATCATGTACGCAACTCAGTTAAGCGTGCTTAGAGTATCGCAATTGTATTATGCTCCGTTCAACGCACTTGCATTTTTATATTTTTTATCAAATTTATTTTTGACTCAACCACAATTTTCGCCAATTCTCTGAATTTATTTCGCATATTTGAATTTAGTGAATTCAGCTATGCTTAAATGCGTTAATAATATCAAATTATAACTCCATCAAAAATAATGAAACGTCCAATTAATAATTACCCACACACACCCTTAACGATGGTTTAACTATATAGCAGATACATACTAAGTTAAATTATATTTTGTTAAATATTTCATTGACTACTTTATAAAGTAGCAAACCCGTTAAATTTCCCTGCTGTCCAAAAACCACGTTTTAAGAAAAATAATGAAAAGAATTCATCGAGCAAACAAAAATACAACTCGCCTACGAACAAAGTCGAAGTTTGTTCAGTGTTCACGTTCACTTCAATTCAAACAAATGCATATGTATGTACATACATACATACATTGACATTAGCAATTTCGGGTGTGGTTTATGGAACACAGAAAAAAGGAGAACAAACAGTTAAATATTTTTTTCTGCAAATTGACGAGTCTCAAGACCTTCAGCCGCGCTTTTAGACACAATTAGGTTTAAGTGACCGGAAAGTGAATATAAACATCGTACGTTCTGCATGCTTACATATAAACAAAGTGTTTGCATCCAAGCATAATCTACTCGGTTTGCTCATGGCTAGCAATTTACGTGCAAACATACATACATACATATGTATATTTGATGATGACAGTTCTTAATGGACGGAAGAACTTTGCGAAATTTCCAACAACGGAACTAAATCGTTATCTAAATAAATATGTGTGTGGGTGGGCTGGACACATCAATCATTGCTATTATGACATATGWTAAGCATATACTACAAACCATTGGATATGGGGAAAGATGAACAATAGTGTTTATAGCTGTTTAATTGAGCAAAGAAAGAACTTCAACACACATACGGTTTTAAGCATTTTAATAAATAAATTTCTCATTAATTAAGACTTCGTCAATATAATTATATAAAAACTTACCTATTAACAATCAATCATGAATTACATATAGTATTACGTTAATACTATTTTTTTCAAATTACCAAAAAAGCCAAATTGTTTAATATCTGAAATCAAAAAATATAGACAAAATTAACGAAAATGTACATTAACATACAATATAATGATGTAATATGTGATTTCTGAAGCTTAAAATAATGCTTTCGCCATAAAACACTAGTATGTTTGCTAAAGGTCATCAATTCAATCTTATAAGGGCAATTTGAAAAGTATGAAGCGTTTTACTATAATAAATATATTAAAGTAACATTTAATTCCAGACATATTTGCATGTTGTTAATGTAGTAGAGAATGTTCTAGTTTCTGATGTAAGAATTTAAAGCACTTAAACTATTTCGACTTGTTTATTAGATATTTAAACTAAGAGACTTTGACTAAGACTTTGTAACAGAAAAATTACTTGCTTTTAAGCAATACTTTTTTAATTTACCTTCCCCCGACAGTTGGGTTTACTTAACAGGAACGGATACGAATTTCTTATCCGGCYAAGGACTCTCAACTCGGCACAGTTCTGTCGCTACAATAATAACAATATTTTTTTATAATTGGATATTCCTTTTGCCACAGCAATAACTTTAATCTTTTATCAAAARGTTTTCAAACCAAACTACGCAATTAAAAAACACTTTAGTAATATTGAAAGTTAAAATAAAAATAAAAACACTCACAAATATGATTTAATTATTAATTTCCTGTGTTTCGTAAACACCACAGCTACTGTACATCAAAACACTGCTTTCAATTTCAAATCACCTGAGACTTAAAAACAATCGCTAATGTACACACAATTATTTTATTTGTCTCATTGTATTAAAGTTAATTAAATAAAGCGATTAAGAGAACTAATAGTACTCGACGAGAACAAGAACCAATGACAGAAGAAAGAATACAACAACAATGTACTTTGGCCGCACCGAAGTTATACCTTTAAAAATAAAAAAAATTTACATTCAAGAACTTGCTTTAGATTCGAGATTACAAGAACAGGGAATAGTTCACGTAAAAAGATACAAAAAAAATTAGTGAGTATGCGTATTTTATATGCAAACAAAGACTTTAAATTTATATAATACATATGAAACAAACAAATAACTTAAGTGTCAACCTCTACGCAACTACGAAGCGTGCCAAGCAGAAATTTCCCTAAAATATACGCTGTATGTAGTAAAYACGGAAAACGCAGTTCGTAGTTAGGCGGGCCCGACTGGGTAAGACCGGACCTCGTGTCCCCATTTAATTTCAATTAACATAGTAAATGTGCTGCATTTTACCACACGCATTTGTACAGCGCGTAATTGTACATA
>NW_017536186.1:69342-81449 GCF_001853355.1 Bactrocera latifrons | reverse complement strand
CTCGACAGTTAAAAAAGTATGCTAATAATTCCATTGAGCATAATTTAAACAAATTCACGTTTAGTTACTACCTCAACGATTAACGCCTTTTCATACCATGAAAAACGCCGCATTAACTGTGGCCCAAAAAATTATTATGAATTGGATTTTAATGATATGAACACGCATATACAAAAGCATTTTGCACCATGCAACGGAACCGAATCAGGCAACAAATGCTTTACAGCGCCGTCATAATATCGTAGAAAAGTGTGTGAGTGTATACATGCTCCGTTAAGCATCCATTGTTTCACAACTCATTCASACCACCGATGAATGTTTGTATGTATGAATGTATGTATGTATGTATATGCAGCCGCAGACTTGGCAACAATTGCTGCACTAATCTTATTCATGCAATTTCGAGCGATTCGCAATGAAAACAAAAACGATTAAGGAAATTATAGCCTCAATATTAGTATTGTTGTACAATAAAAATCGTGGATGATTTCATTTTCTTCGCAACATTTTTTTAAACACGTTTCTCTTTTATTGCTTTGTAGAGAACCAGCCTCATGTGTTGAATACAATGCTCGCGACAGACTGCAAACGACATCTGTCAAATATTAAAATACACACGTTCTTATTGACGGACCTATTTTGTCAGCTGCACGACTACACGACTGCAGGCCGACAGTTGTCGKTCTCACTAACTTCAATTTAATCCTATATTTGCCAACGACATAGGACGACAGTAGAGTTGACAGTGGAATGGGAGATATTGAGATGAGGTAGAGTGGTGATGCCACTAATATATAAAATTTAAAATTACTCATAGCTCTAACAAACCTGACGTTATTCTACAAATAAAAGCATAAAATAGCTCTGTTACATCATTTATAATAACAATTGATAATTTAAAACAAATAAATTTCCCTATTTGCTTATATATTRCATAAAAATTTCACTTTGAACAAAATATTAAAATTTCATTGAATTGCAAGGTATTGGTATGGCCACAACGAAATTGTGTATATGCAAAATGGACAACTGCGTTGTTTTGTGTAGATGCCGGCCATTGTTATGTTGCTGCCGTCTCACAAACGTTCATGTAGTAGGATTCACAACGCCATTTTCAGTTCACTGTCGTGCTGCTGCAGTCTGTCGCGAGCATTGTGTTCCTCACATCAGCCTATTTTCTCGTTTGTTTATAAATGGATATGTAGTTTACATAAAAACCAACAGTATTTGTTGTATTTGTAACACATAGTAATAGCGCTCGACGTCAAAAGGCGACTAAAATCTGAAGGTAGGCAACCACAAAACTCAGTAGTAATTTTATGCGTGCTCGCTCTGTTTAATATGCAAGCATGTTAGCAGCGGTGTCTATTATGTATTACTGTATTTTAATCTTATGTTGTAATACTTGTGTGGTTCAATTTGCATAAATTATGCATTTCTTCGAGTTTCTAATGAAAGTAATGTTATAAAGATACATATAATATTGGAAAGTTTAAATATGCTTACATAGATATGTGACAGTTTCAACTTATCACAATCAATTACAATCAACACTGCGAATTTTTAGATAAAAAGATAGATTTCCAATTCTTAAATCCAATTTTGGGATTAAAAGTTAATTTTTCTAAACGGTTTAAAAAAAATATTTTTAACTCTTAATTGTAAGCTTGGGTTAAAAAATTAAAATTTAACAATCCGGTATTCGGTATTTGTAAATATAAAAACAATTCAAATTACAATTTTTTTTTTTAATAAATATAGCTATATAAAATGGGTAGAGTTAACAGATTTCAAGTTGCAATTTGGTAAAGAAATAATAAGTGTAAGTTACTTTTTATGCGAGATCAATGTAAATGTTTAGAATTAAAACAATATTAATGAACAAAAAAAAWTTTTGACATTTTTAATCAAAGTTACATTAAAAAGCGTTTTATATAAAAAGTAAAATATATTTTAAATATGTTAAAATTAAAAAATTATTCAAACATTTAACTTAAATTCAACAAATTTACAAAAATTAAAATGATAATGAGCTCAAGCAGCCTGCTGGTACTAAACCATAAAAATTTCACTAAGCAGAGAAGTTAAATAATATAAAGATAACCAAGTACATAACATATAGACTTTAAAATAAAGCCAATGTAACCAAAAAAATAAATAAAAATAAAGTAAACCAAATAAAATAAACACACAGTTTCAAAAGTTTAAGCAACGTAGGCCTCTTTTGAAAAGCCTCTTTCAGCTTTACCTATGGCTGATTTAATTCAAATATTCTTTAAATATTTAAAAACTGAAATAAAAGTAAAAACTCAATCAAACCAGAAATTAATAACCTAGAATTATCAACCTCAACAAAGCATTGCTAGAAGCAACAATTGAACTCATCTTCAGTGCACTTGCCATACAGTACAATGTAAAATATTAAGGTTGGGTTAAAATAATAAGCTTTAAGAGGGAGTTGCATGCAACAACAGTAACAAGTAACAAAGAAAAAAATATTAGTCTTCAGAAAACTATGTTCCCAAATACAAGCAGCGAAATAGTAGTGGGTGTTACGAGTTTTACATACCTGTGAGTTATGCAAAATTCTAAACAATTTTAACATCAATTGAAACGGAAAAGTTTATCATATTTCCATGGCTATGTTTATTAATAAAAATATTTTAATTTGAATGGGTGTAAGATATATTTATTCACAAAGTTGTGTTTATATATGAAATTTGATGGGAGCAGTAAAATAGTAGTAAAGTAATAAATTTTTTTTTTTAAATTGAAGGATTTTTGGATGTTCCGTCTATACAAAATATTAGTACTTGGTAGCATGGCCATGATTTGTAATAACAGCAATACAACGCCTCTTGTTGTTGTAACGGCAGAATTCTGCCGAGTTGACAGTCCTTGGCCGGATAAARATCCGGGTCCGTTCCGGTTTTCGTAGACCCGACTGTCGTGGGAACGGTTTTTGGGTTTTTTGTTGTAACGGCATAATATCCCTTTCAGCGGCATGTCCTCCTCAGCAAATGGCATCTTAATATTCTGCAATATATTCCGAATGCGTATCAATCCTTTATGTTAGTAATTTTGTAAATTGGGCCTACGCMTCTATAAGAAAAACAGCCCCAAACCATAATACTCGAACCGCCATGCTTCAAAATTTTTGTGGTAAACCTGGGGTCGTACTCTGTATTAGGGGGCGTCTTACATACTGGCGGGACCCTTTACCTCCGTATAGAATAACTTTCGACACGTCTGTCCACAAGATGTTGCGCCATTTCTCAATCGGCAAATTGTCAATCGGTCCTTTGGCAAATTTAAGACAACTTGCTATATGATTTTTTTTAATAACGGTACTTATCGAGGACTGCGGACATATAAATTRCATATGTTCATGTATAAGTCTTCTCACTGTATGAACACCGTAGGCCAGGTTCAGTTCATTCCGAATCTCCATAGCTGACATTCTAGGTCGGGTCTTGGCACATCTTACATCTTATTGATGTAAAATTCGCGGAAAGAAACCATTTTTTCGTCTTTTTAATAAATAATTGCATTGTGAGTCGTTGTGGCCTAACACCCTACAATTCTTGTCAATACCGTTGTCTATGACAGATTGAATACATTCTCGTTTTTCGTCACTGCAGTGCTTCCCGCAGCCCAAAAAAAGTGAAGTCATATTTTTTTTGGCTTTTTGCATTGAATAATTAATAAAAGATATGGAAACTTACTTTTTGTTTAATAAAATTCATTTTTTTTATTAAAAATTATCTGGTTGCAATCATCTCATCGTTCACTACTATTCTATTGCTCGCTCATAAAAACAGATATCCCAATAAAATTGGCTTTAAAAAAGTAACGGTAAGTTATTCACACTTATTGTTGTATATAACAGGACCGTTATACTTCAGGGAATATAACTAAAATAATGATCGACGGCAATATCATAAAAGAAACAAAATTTAAAGCAAAACTCTCTTGGCCAATGGGCACTACTATTTCAATGCTCACAACTGTATATACCCATAACAAGCTATAAAAATAAATCCCGATATGTAGATGCATGTTCGCGGAATATTTATAACAGATCTCGCACACATAACTAAATTTAATATTTCAAGTTKATTGGATCAAAAGTTTAAGTTCTTAACCTTTTTTCAACTTGTGCATATCATTTTAAGTGGGGAATGAAAACTGATCAACCTAGTTGCTGCTTTTTYTACACCTTAAAACTCAATATTACAAGAAAAGTCACTAGTAGGTCGTCGAAAGAAAAAAGCTAACAATAGACATCGCAATGATTATAATGAAAATATTGCAATATGCAATAAGTATTAGAGGAATATATATAATACATACATATACCAATACAGGTATGTATGTACATAACAGCCGCAAACATAACATGTACATCGATTTGCATTATATTATATATACATACATATGTATGTATGTACAAAGTACAGACTCGTTGCAAAGTAATTTTGTTTGTTAGACCTGTCATTCAACGCTTTAGACAAAARATGTTGTCTGTCTGTCTAGGCATTACTAGCAAGCACCATTCTTTATCATCATCAACTTCGAAAGCGGCAGTATGGTAGAATTATCAAGAGGACTGTAGACGACGTTCGAGACGAGTATGCTTAAGCTTTCGGCGCACATAATGTAAATGGATGAGCARCCTAACCGTGTTAGATGTACATATGTATGTATATATAGACATATACAGATATATAATATAAGCTTGAAAGTGGGTAGTTTGGGTGGATGGTTGGTAGGTAGATAGGTAAGTAGGTAAGTAGCTAGATAGGTGAGCCGCGACCACGCTCCGGACAACAAATACAAMCCGTTCATACTCATGTAATCGTATTGATATAAGTACGAATGTATGCGTTCCAGTATCCGTATGGGAATGGTAAGCAGTTTTTAATGACGCTGATGCAGCAATTCGCCTAGTCACTGAGTAGCACGGCAGGTCAGTACCGTGATTTTCCTTTCTTTATTTCATTGAAATATTGCCACTAACCGTAAAATGGTTGAGAGATTAAAGATGAAAACCGTATGAGAAAATATGTAGCGATTTATAACCACTGCGCCGAATTAAAAAAAAACTGACAATTTCACAGATTAAAAAATTAAGTTAAGTATTGGCGCGCAACTGGCCGCAGACAGTTGAATGGCTTGCATAGGCTAAGTATAAAGAAATTGCAATTTCACTGTATGGTGTTTTAACAATATATAGGTCAGATTAAAAGGTGACAAGCACGCAAGCCTTAAACCTGACTGTTGTGAGAATTGCTAATTTGCTATTCCCCATAATAGTGATAAAAAACAGATTTGATTAAAAAAAACGGAAAACAGGCTGAACTGTTTTAAAAATTTGCACGGTATTAACAGATAAACAGCTTATAGTTTTTTCCATTTTAATTTTTTTTAACTAAAAAACGTGAGTTTGTTAACAAAATTAACAAAGTTCATTCCCATTTATTTAAGATAATTTKAACAGAATTGCATTCTTAAAAAAATACCTTAAAAACAATGTCAATTGCAGATACATTGAGAAGAATTATGGATAGTTAAATGTAAACAAAACACTGATAATCGTTGGTKATTGGAACAGCTTTCTTTACAACTATTAAAGCGAGCTGGGTACGAGCTATTGATAATCGTCAATACTGCTGCAGCTTAACTGACTGCTTTGATAAATTAACCAAATGACAGAGAAGCTAAGGAAAAAATGTTGGCGAGTAGTCCGTATTTCAAAATAATTACAGGAACCGCGAAAAGTAAGAAAAAATAGTAATCTTAAAAAAAAAATCTTAATGCCAAAAACATTGAAAAGACAAATTAAATAAAACAAATTAATGCAGGAGATGGRAAGAAAATATACACAAGCAAAAAAGCAGACTAATAAAAATTTTGTACATTTGCCTTCCAAATTTTTTATTCCAGAAAATGTACCTTAAAAATAAGTTTTAAATTTTTTACACCAGTTTTAAGATTATAAAATGAAAATATAATTTTTTTGTATTTGTGATTCAAAATTTAATACTATAAATTGAGAATTGAAAGTTGAAATCCAATTAAAATTTGAAAAATACTCCTTATCTTAAATATTTAGGCTGCTTATAAAAACGATATTTGGAAAATTAAAAGCTGGAATGAAAATAAAAAGTGTAAATATATGTGATTGATGATGATTTTATACATATTTTTTCACCAAAATAGTAGAACACGAATTGCGTAATCGCGAAAATGTAAGTTTTAAAATAATTATTTTGTTTACTTTTTATTTATAAACTTGGAATTAATTTTTTTTCAATCCATTCAAAAATTAAAAATAAATKTATTATTTATTTTATGTTATATGTATTTTGGATTAAACATTTATTTTTAATTTTTGATTAGATTTTTGGGGTAAAAAAACTGTATTTTAGATAATTAAGGTATTAGGCATTCAAATTATTGTTTCAATCAATTTTTTAATACATTTTTTTCAAACATAATTTCGGATAATATCATAGTAAACAAGAAAAAACGTTAACTTCGAACCGAAAGCTAAATACCCTTCACAGGTGCATTTCTGTTAGTAACTATGTGTTCAGTTTGTATGGAAGCTATATGCTATAGTAATTCGTTCTGAACAATATTTTGGATATTATATTGTTACCATATGCAGTAATCCATGCCAAATTTCGTGAAGATACCACGTCAAATGCGAAAGTTTTCCATACAAGCCCTTGATTCCGATCGTTCGGTTTGYATGACATGATCTGAACAATTTCTTCTGATATTACATTATTTCTATAAACAATAACTCTTACCAAATTTCGTGAATATATATCATCAAATTAGGAAGTTTCCCATAAAAGAACTTGATTCCGATCGTTCAGTTTGTATGGCAGCTATATGTTATAGCGTTCCGATATCGGCAGTTCCCGACAAATGATCAGCTTCTTGAGGATAAAATGAAGTTTGCAAAATTTCAAAAGGATATCTTAAAAACTGAGGGACTAGTTCGTATATATACAGACAGACGGACATCGACTCAGCTCGACATACTGATCATTTATATATATACTTTATAGGGTCTCCGACCCTTCTTTCTGGACAAACTTACGTGACAAACTTAATATACCCTCTTCAGGGTATAAAAAGGGGTGAGTTGTGGTTGGTACACTGTTAGAATAATATCTAATATTTTTTTCCCCCATTTACATAAAAATAAATATTCTACCACCTTAAATTTATAATTGTGAGGATCATTTAATAATTTAAACCAAAACACAGATTGATTGCGGAGAAAGCATAATTTAATTGAAAGGTATTAACGAACTAATTCTCTGCCAAGATTCTCTAAAATCTAATTAATTGAAATTTAATTAATTTAAAATTTAAAAAATATAATAATAAATAAATCTTGAAAAAGTTTATGACAAAATAAATATTTAAATTTTAGATTTCAATAATCTGAAATACGCAAAGTAAATACAACATTAATTAATTACGTAATCAGACATGCTATTTTTTGGGCGGSGTAGCTTAATACATACACGTAGAAAGGAAAACTAAACCAAACTATTGCTGAAAGCGGTTTATATCTACACTGATATTAAAAAGGTAAAACGGGTAGAAGTATGTGACAAGGGAATAATGAAAAAAATTTAATAACATATAAGCGAAGTGTTAAACAAATAACACGCTTTACTGAGACAACTGAAATATTGCGCAAATCCGGCATTTAGGTAGAAACAACGTAAGAAGCGAAGAGACAAGCATGTCATAGGAATGTACATATGTATGTATAATATATGTGCCTGTGTGTTATGAGCAATGCGTATGAGTAAGGGACAACGCCCGCTTGACCCATTCTTATAAATGAATGGAATTAATCATATTGCATGTTATTAATAAATATTAAATTTATAAAATAGAAATACCTTTGGGTCAAATCAATAATAGTAAAAAAATTTTGAATATTGCATGTTTCAATAAAAAATTTTTGAATTGACACACACAAAAATTTATGAAAAATAATAATGAAAATACTAAGCAACTCACGCGGTTTTATCGCTCGCTGTAGCACTTGAGTATTTTCACCGTTTCCTTTGCAAACTACATATGTATGTAGATATGTACATATATGTATGTAGATATGTACATATATGTATGTAGATATGTACATATATGTATATAGATATGTACATATATGTACATATGTTAGATTACTTGCTTGCGTTTATGCCATAGTCGGCAGGTTTTCTTTTAGTAGTTTTTGCAATGTTTGACAGGTTATGTACATTCATACATYCACACATACTCATGTTATCAACAMTTAGCGATAAGATAAGTAAGCGAACCATGTGCCAACTTTATATGGTTAAGAATTTTAACACAAACGAAACTGCTCATAACAGAAAACGTATGTATTTATTTCAGCTCGCAAGCAATTTTTATACATTTTAAGAAACAGCTCGCTGKTCAGCATTTAATTAGTATAAAGGCAATTATCATCTCTTCTAAGCTATAGTTGTGTACGTTAACATATTTTTTGCAATTGATTTCCACCACAAATACAAAAATTTATTCGACAGTCACATTGCACTGCTCACAAACGAAACATTTATAAGCTATTTGCTGAATTTGCTGTCTCAACATTGCCTATTTGTCTCACGTCCTGCTGTGGTTTTAATACTAGTAGGCGCCGCWGAGACGCCAAATGTGCTTAGATGTCAATGAAGTGCAGTGGCCGACGCAACAGTCTGCCGGCAAATTTATATACATACATACATATGTATACTGGTATTGGTGTCGATGTCGCGTGCGTTGCTTTGTGGATTTGACCCACATTTCTTACTTCTCTTATGACTTTGTTTTTTAACTAACTTTTTACGTACTTGTGCACATAAACACTTTCATACGTGTTTCTACAAATGTAAGACATAGTTAGCAAGTTGTGGTGTGCAAATCATCCAAGTTTCATTAATGTTTTGCATTAAGAAAATTGATAACTTTCGAAAGAAATTGTGATTTGTCGGTATTTTGATTTAGCTGTATATTTAAATTTTGTCGGTATTTAGAAGTGTCGGTATTTTGAAATTCGGAATTTTTAGTATATCCCTAATGAAACTGATGTATGTTGACTTGTTAATTTCGGAGCACTAATATTTTCATTGCATAATGCTGATGACGCACCAGATATGCGAAGTTAGCGAACTAACTTCCTATAGATATACATAAAAATATCGCTGGAAGATTCCTATTTTACTATTATTGCAGAAAATATCAAGTAGGTGCTTTCAATTAATGTTTCCTTTCCATGTGCATGTCCGCCCACGCTTATCTTCCCACCATTCTACCAATTTCTCRCTAAAAACACACGACACTGGAAATATTAAACAGGCTGCGATATGTACAAATTTAACAAATAACAACGTATGCAATATACATATTATACAAAATCRAATTTGTATACAGTGTGCCATAAATAGTGCAAAAATACAATATAAAAAAATATTTTCTTTATTATATTCATGTGTTTTTAAATAATTAATTAGTACTTTTAAGTTTAGCCCTTATAAAATCGAAGTCTGTATTAGGATTAAAAAAAAGTTCAATATTAAATTATAAATGAAATGTTATAACTTTAAAATAATTTACATTTTTGGGCACGATACCGATTACTTTGGCGGAGGGGAAAAAAACGGAATTTCCATGTAAATGGAGTATGTGAGGATAGGGGAGCTTCTCCAGAGGAAGAATATCCAGAATAATACAAAAATACCTTATATTTTTAAAAATATTCACGATTAGAAGTTCAAAAATTTACACTAATAGGAATGGTATTTCTTTATCTTTCACTAAATTTATTCACGTTTTTCACTCTGCATATTTAAATATACACTCTAAACATTGAAATAAGTTCACATTTCAATTTTAGTTTGTAATATTTTACCTAAACTTATTAATTTAAAAWTCACTTATCTCACTCGTCGCTGCACAGGTTACGATTGTTAACAATTATGAGGAAAATATATARGATTCCTAACGATTTTTCTTTGTTTGTGTTTTTTGCGTGATTCTTTTTTCTATATTAATTACAATAAAAAATACTTTCCAACATTTTTTAKGTTATAATTGAGTTGTGAACATTTTTTCCATCTACATATGTATATGTATAACATGTGATTTATATTTAATAAACACAAATAACTAAAACTCTATGATAATATTATAAAATTTATACTTTCGCGTAGGACACCTTTCTGCGTTAAAAATAAAAAAATATATTGAGTTTTCGCTATAAAGTGGTTAAAGTGGTAATATTTTTTGATTATCATGCAAAAAAAGTTGAWATAAAATTTGAGTTTTCATTATAAAATGGTTAAATTTTGGTTATTATATCTGTCAGCCAGTCGTTCGTTGTTCGTGGTTGTGGTACGGTTGATTTCTTTCATATCGTGCGCACATATACATACTCGCTGCATAACTTCTCGTTACTTAGTGTACGGGCAATTTAACCTAACTTTGACATTTYGTGCTTCAATTCGTTACATTTTTCCACGTGTTTTCTTTTATACTTTTTATTATAAAGTTAAACCCACATTTTAATCGGGTAAGATCATAAACTCTTTCGCAATGCCCCCTGGGGCCAACAAGCTGGGGGATAATAGGTTTGCACTATTATCCCCGGGTCCTAAAAACAAGAGGAAAAAGCCAGAAAATTCAACGCTGGAACTCTTCCCGGAATTACCTATTTCTAAGAAGGATGATCCCAAGTACCTCGTAATCAAATCACAGGACGTCAGAAAAACTATTGCATCCACTTCTTGCTTTGCAGTACATAAAGGTATTCAGGCCATAAGCAAAGACATTAACAAAATCACATCGCTTCGTGACGGCAGCCTACTTCTTTTGGTCAAGAACCAAAAAATCGCTGACAAATTTTTACAAACCAAACATCTTCCCGGAGCTGGTGCTGTTGATATATCTCTTCACAACTCTCTGAACTCAGTAAAGGGTACAATCTGTCAGCTTGCTGATGACGAAATAATTGATGGTCTAAAAGATCAAGGTGTATCCGATGTTTATAAATTTACGAAGATAAACAATGGTAATCGTGTACCTACTGGTGCTTTATTATTAACTTTTGATAAATATCCTTTACCTAGTCGTATTGAAGTTGCTAAGCGATGTAATAAGACCCAATCTTGTACTATCTGCAACCTACCCACAAATCATACCCCTCCCACTGAATGCTCTAGAGTCAAATGTGCTAACTGCGAACTTTCTTTAACGCCTGTCCAAAATTTGTCCAGTCTAAAGAAATACTTAAAATTAAAACTATCCACAAATGTTCGATGCGTCAAGCCATCAGTTTATACAAATCTCAAATGCCTTCTACTYCCTCACCATTTTCCTATGCTAATGTACCTGCTTCCAACAACAATACTCACTCAAAAAATTACATCAACATCGAAAMATCTTCAAACACTAATAATTCTTCTGTTGTCCTTAATGACGGTTCCCCTACCCATTTCTCCACTCATTCCACCTTCACCCATATAGATCTTACAATTTGTTCCACCTCACTCTCTCCCTAAGTTGTTTGGCATTRTATAGATAATTTGCATGGTAGCGATCATTTCCCTATCATAGCCAAAACTCCCTCCCATAATTCCAATTTCTTCAAACCCAGAATATTTTTTAACACTGATTCAGCTGATTGGCCCAAATTTGAAGACTTTTGTTTACGATACTCAGACACCCACCCTCCTACAGATATCATCAATCAGGAAACTTCTAGGATTCAGAACATTATAAGATCTGCTGCCAATCATTCTATACCTATACTATACCTCTATACCTATACCAATGCCATTTTCAGAAGAAAAGCGAAGCAAGCAAAAGATAAATCTTTCCAGACATTTACCAGCAGCATTAATTCGTCTTCTGACTCTAAAATGATTTGGTCAAATATAAGAAGACTATCTGGCAATATTTCTGTCTCCCCTATTCTCTCACTCAACTCCTCTCAAGGCAATCTACTCTACTCTAGAATTCGCCAAATTTTTCTCGTCAAACTCTTCTGATTATAATTTCTCCTCTGAATA
>NW_017536186.1:66101-67222 GCF_001853355.1 Bactrocera latifrons | reverse complement strand
TACTCTGAAACATGACAATTGGAGATTTATATTCACGGACGGTTCAAAAAAAATCCAAACCTCTTTTGCGGTCGTTAGCGAGAAAGGAAAGACAATTTCATATGGACTGCTTTTCTCCTTTTGTTCGATATTCATTGCTGAAGCCACTGCGACTTTCCATGCTGTTCTACATGTCACAAAAAGCCCGGGAAAATATGTAATATGCACCGACAGCTTATCATGTTTCCAAGCCATTCAAAATTGAAACAACCACACTAACATCATCATTTCAATTAGAGAATATCTTATTATATATAAAAATAAAATTAAGATAATGTGGGTTCCAAGTCCCACTGGGTTATCCGGGAATAACTCTGCTGATGTACTAGCAAAGWATGCATCCAACACGCCCACATTTACATCCAGTTTCTTTATGAAATCTGATATATTCCGACACATACACCAAAATAGGCTCTTTAAATTGGCACTTGATTGGGTCTCATATAAACACCATTATTCAATAGTTAACACAGCCAGAATCAAACCACTATAYCCATCAACAGTTGCAACTAATTTTATAACACCATACATTCGACTACGGATTGGACATACTATACTGACGCATGCTCCTCCTTGGAAGAAACGGTACCAACTGCTGTCCGTTTTGTAACTYAACAACAACTGCGCTTCATATATTAGAATTTTGTCCAAMACTGAAAGATAAGAGAGATTGCCAYTTCAACACAGATCCGATTTCCCTCCTTTCCAACGCTACGGAAGAAAATATAAAAACCATCTATCGTTTTCTTAAAGAATGTGATCTACTGAGGAAAATTTAAGCCAGCACATTTATTCAACGGACAGCTGATAGCCTCTGAAGCTAGCGCGGGTTGTGTTTAGTATCGCGCCGGTTAATTTTGGCTCACCGTACCTAAATGAGAGAACCAAATTGAAAATTTTAAACACGCATGTATGCTTAAATTATCGAACTTTGTTTTAAAATATATTTTATAAAAATCGGTTCACAAATTTTTCCACAAATTCACTTTAAAAAATGCTATTTTTTGCAAAATTCTAAATATATGCTAGTGTATTTTCATCTGTTGTGCATGGTACCAAACCAATTATGGATAAATTTTCAC
>NW_017536186.1:55775-65498 GCF_001853355.1 Bactrocera latifrons | reverse complement strand
AGATGTGTATAAGAGTATTATATTATACTACTATTAAATATTACTTACTTGTTTATTAAATTAAATAAAAAAACATATTGATATGCATGGAGAGAGGAATTTTTGTGAAAAAAGAAATTTCAGCGAATTTCCTTATTATCACATTATTATGGAGCGCTGCCATTTCGTCGTAATTTTGAGCACACAAATAWTTAAAATAAAGATTTCTTGGGTAAAAAACTTGCCAAAAGTGTAAAATGTGGATTTATTTAAAAGTTTATATAAAATAAATGTGAATAAAGTGTGTTAAATGAGATGAAATAGCTTCTGGGGATTTTTGAACTTTAAAGACGAATATCTCCTAAATTAAGCGTTTGCGGTACCTATAACCCCATATATTTTTTAATCAGAAGAACGTCCTCTTTCCAACGTCAAAGAAAATTGTTTTAGCAACATTTTTCAAGCAGTTTTATGTTAAAACTAACTTACCGAGTTTAAACTTGCATTTGACGTCATTATATGAATTATAAATCAGACCGAACCCAAAAATACGAATCAGTGGAAGTAAATAAGAATCGATGATGACATTCGTACGTGTATTTTTGTTGCGGCAAACACAAACACAACTCATTTACACTAACAATAAACAAACGGAACGGTAGCAAACATGTTAAATAACAACAACATTAACCACGAAATGAGAGGAGCTTTTCGGTAAATAGTGGGCAATAGAGCACATGCGAGCACGAACGAATWATAGTATGAAGCTGAAAGCAAATATAATAACAATAAGGCAGCGCAGCCGCAATTTTTGCTGYGGTATGGCATTACTAAAAATTGTGCCTATGAGTAGGGTGGCGCATAGCAAATTTAAAAAAACATGACGTCATTATACATTAGCAAATTTTTATTATACATAATTTAATAGTGTGATACTACTTTAAATAGCGTTAGTAACATGCTTACAACAAAAATTTTTACAAAATTATGCAGGCACTTCGGATTTTAATTTTGCCAAACATTAAGTCAATATAAATTGTAACGTTTTGGTATGGTAATATGTATTTCTGATGCCAAAACATTTTATTCGTTAACTCATATTTTCATTTATCTTTACTCACAATTTTCACTTACCTTTTATTGCGTGATTTTATACGCGATTGCCTTCTCTTTTAAACCTTTTTCTCTTGTCACAAGTGCGTGCGCTGGCTGCTTTTGCAGTCCTCTTCTTAACCTTATAAAATAATTTTCTTTTCGTTCTGCTCTCAAATTCAACCCGATCTTTGCCAGAAAATAAAAAATGTTTTTTTTTAATACTTTCCTATTGAAATTTTTTCAACTTGAAATTTTCACACATACACTAAAAACACATCCAAATTTTCACTTTTTCTGTCGCATTAGCTACCGCTGTTGTCGTCCGCTCTAATTGATATTATTTTTTTTTTGAAATATTTGCGCGGAACTATAGTTGCATTTTATTATAGACTGCCTTTTTATTATCAGACGATGCTAAGAAATATATATTTTAAAATAAATTTCGGA
Source organism: Bactrocera latifrons (assembly GCF_001853355.1). Lineage (NCBI taxonomy): Eukaryota > Metazoa > Arthropoda > Insecta > Diptera > Tephritidae > Bactrocera > Bactrocera latifrons. Next base: position 63,977 of record NW_017536186.1, on the reverse strand, counting down.
CTTTGCCACGAGCCGGCCTTTTTTTCTCTTTACTTAATTTTTCTTTCGACAATTATATCTAATTGAGCGTTTAGCGCCAGCAAGGAAGCAAATACAATACCGCTATGTCGCAACACGCACTCTAAAACGAATAGAGCAACTAGAACGAAACGGCTACGTCTGACAATCCGAACGTCGACAAAACGATACTCAAATTGGCTTTGCGAGCGAATCCACTCAAATGAAATGGGGAATAGAGGGAATTTTTCAAATTGGAAAATGAGACAAAAGTGAATTCGTGAATAAAATGSAATGACAGAAAAGGAAAGCAAAAAWATTAAATGTGGAAATCAAATAAGAAGCAGGATATATGTTTCGATACCAAAAAAGTTGGGAAAAAATTTTAAATGGTAACGATAAATATTTCGATACAGGTTTACATTCGTATTGAATATGCGTTCATYAGCTAAATGGCAAACCATTTACATTTAAACGAATATTAATTGCGTTACTTTAGTAGATATAATAAACGGCAACTCTATTGGACGCCATCAGCCATAGCACGCGAAGCTAAAACCACTTTTCCGTGATGTTATTACCATAAATTTCCCTTTTACTGTTTCAAATAGGGTAATTTATAAGCAACAAAAAAATTAAGCCAAAGCATACGCCCTTCTGAGACAGTTGTCTGCAATTAAGGATTATTTCATGTAGCCTAGGGCTATTTAGAGGGATTGCATTACTAGCATAGTTGGATTAAAATAAATCACTTGGAAAGAAATACAATCTGACATTTTAAATAAAAAAAATGTTTCTATATAAATATGTATATCACTATTTGCACGATTATGTCATTCCCGACCTTTTAGCCACTACTGATATTAAAAATAAATCCTGCTAGCAAAAAACGAGTGGGCGTTTGCCGGTTTATAACACAGTTCACAACAAAAACAGCAAAATATATTGATAGAAAAAATAAAATACACATATGTAGTGTCAAATGTCGATTCTCATCGATTTTCAATGCCTGTGTCTGGCCAGTCTTTTGCACAGAATTTTCACTTTCAATCGCCGCGTAATATTTATCACAGTTTTACTCATTAATCCACACAATACATTTTTTCATTAATTAGTTAGACACCGTCTTAAGTTTAGACACACTATTCATTTGTCTTTTATATTTACTAGTTTTCCCCAAAATATTTAAAACCGATTAATTAAAGCCTTACAACAATTTTCCACGTTCGTTTTCTTTGAGCTACTCCAGCGCAAACACTCGAGTCGACGTTCGTTCGATTCCGCTTTTGCTTCTATTCTRTTCTGATTTGCCTAAAATTACCTATGGCTCAATTTTCCAATTGCATTCGCGTCGGTTTTCCGGTGCCAATAACTCCCATGCAAGARTGAATACGCACTATTATCAAATTGACATTTGTTCATTCATATAAGAAATTTATTGAGAATGATGTCATATTGACGTTGGCTGGAGAAATATTGGGTTATTTAATATTTCAGAGTTGCTATTACAGTATATTGCCAGATTTTTTCCGCGAATGCAAAGCTTTAAATTTTTAAGATGAACGGAGTTCTTTCCTAAATTGGCATCTAATAGAGCTAATTTTCTGTGCTATCAAGTGGTTTATATTTACTTTGTTTTAAAACAAAAACATCGCATTTCCCGATATTAAAAATTCACTTTTACACTTAATACGTCTATAGATGTTAAAAATATATTTTCTATCAATTATATACACGTAATTATTGATGTTGTTTATTTTATCAAAAAGGAAATTGATTTTTATGTTATTTTTATAAAAATATAAAAACCCTTRCAATCACTTCACTGCAACGAAAATGGCAAGGTTATGTCCGAAATTATGACATCGCTGTTGTAAATTSGAATGGCCACTATTGATTGATTCATGCACTAATCGTTTTCGAATTATTGATACTCTCGATATTCGAGACTGAGCGAGAATTGGTAAAAATGAGAAATATATAATAAGAACATTTATAATTAATTATTATTGCAGAAAGAAGAAGAAGTTATGAACACCGGGGTTTTGGMCCGACCAGGGTTATTTTTTGCGAGCGCTCGATTTCCCATTTTTACCAATTTTCGAATATTGAGAATACCAATATTTTAATTGTTTTTATTGTTCCAATTATTATTATTTTCTTATTATGTATTTCTCMTTTTTACCAATTSTCGTWCAGACTCGAATATTGAGATTATCGATATATAAATTTCTTTTTATTTTTCCAATTATTATTATTTTTCTATTATCTATCATTTTGATCAATTCTCTTCCAGTCTCGAATATCGAGAGTATCCACATTTCGAAACCGATCACTGCTTATATCACTAGTCCCCAATTGAATTTCGAACAGTGATGTAAATATAATATATCGTGAAAAATCGTAATATTTCTTATTATTTTTATTGCAAAAAAACATAAAAATTGATAAAACGCCATATATATATTGGAATTAAAAACATGAATTTTAAGACAATTCCCGTGAAAATTTTTGTACGCTTTCGGAAAAGCCTCTCTCCTGAACCTTTACCAGTCATTCATATTTATATATACCTCTATGAATGACATATGATTTCAATGTATACCCGCTGTTATTTTATGTTAAAATGTTCTCGTTATTAAAGTCCCAAAATAATTAAATAGAAAGCAAATTTACATATATAAAATTTATTAAACGTTACTTCTATATAATAAAACAATTTTTAAGAGAACTATCTCAATGTTTTTAGAAATTGTTACTTCTTCAGCATTAATAGTATTCTAACAGCTTTGCCACCCTACTTCTGTACCATTGTGAACGGCAAGGCCGTTATGTCGATATGAAGAAGCAGTAATTAAAAGAGTACGAGACGCCGCGCTTGGTGTATAGTTTTTATTTTAGTTTTTAAGTTTAAAATTATTAATGCCGGTGTCAAAATTATATAGTAGGACACAGCATTATATACGGTAAGATCTTTTATAATGAATAATTAAATTTTGCTAGTAGTAAAATACAACATTATCAATTGATTTGTCTTGGCAGGCATTCTCAAGAAAGCGATTTCTTACGGAAAACAATAGCAAACGTTTTCACTACCGGCGTCAGCAAACACGAGTGGAAAGCGCCAAAGTAGTGTTACAACTACCTCCTTATTCTTTACATACCTACTTAAACTGAAATGGGACGCAGTCCATCTCCATCGCATCGGCGACGTGAAAAAGAACGTTCTGAACGTAAAAAGCGTCGTGAACGTCGCTCCAGAGAACGTGAAAGGCAGCGGGAACGTGAAACAGGCGCTGGCGGTAGTCGTGCTTTGCGTAGACGTTCACATGACAGAGGAGGTGGTGGTGGAGGGGAACGAGACCGGACCCGCAGCCGCAGTCGGGAGCGAGACAGAGCAAGTCGTCGCCGTTCTAGGTGAATAATGAAGTGTAGTGTATTAACCCAAGACAGAAACTTCACAGAACTAAGTATAAAATTTTTCTATCTGCCTTATTTATAATAATATAAGTGTAGTTTTAAAATTTATTCACGATATTGAATGGTTTTTGGTGAAATAGTAAATATTTATCGAATGTTCACCCAAATGCAACTCTATGGTTAACATTTCCCTCGCTTTTTTCGTACCGCATTTTATGTCAATTTTGACATTTCAACATAATTCTTTGACATTACCACGTGAAGTGAAATACTTCACGAAATTTTCACGAAAGATATCCAAGGATTTCATCACAAAATTTAATTATACAGTTTATAAAATCATTTACCATTGGTAAACTGCATTATTACTGAGTCAACACTAAATCCGTAAAGTAACAGGTGGAGTGAAAAAGAGTGAAATTGAATAGATAATAAAATGGCATTACGAGTACAATTTGAGAACAACGATGACATCGGTGTTTTTAGCAAACTAACAAACGCATATTGCCTAGTAGCTGTTGGTGGCTCTGAGGCTTTTTACAGTGTGTACGAAAGTGAATTGGCAGAGACCATTCCTGTTGTGCATGCTAGCATTGGCGGCTGCCGTATTATTGGTCGCCTCACAGTAGGTAATCGTAATGGATTACTTGTGCCACATTCTACCACAGATGTAGAACTACAACATCTGCGTAACACATTACCCGATTCGGTGAAAATACAGCGYGTGGAAGAACGTCTTTCAGCATTGGGAAATGTAATCGCCTGCAATGACTATGTTGCTCTGGTGCATCCCGACCTTGACAAAGAAACTGAAGAAATTATCGGTGATGTATTGAAGGTGGAAGTGTTCAGGCAAACAATAGCCGAAACCCCGCTCGTAGGTTCATATGCCGTGCTCAGCAATTTGGGTGGTATGGTACATCCAAAAACCAGTATACAAGATCAAGATGAATTATCATCACTCTTGCAAGTGCCATTGGTGGCAGGCACAGTAAATCGTGGCAGTGATGTGCTGGCAGCCGGCATGGTTGTAAATGATTGGATATCATTTGTGGGTATGAGTTCAACTGCCACCGAAATGTTCGTTATCGAACGCGCGTTCAAATTGAAYCAATCGGGTCCCGCCACATTAGGACGAGCGAAGGAGCGTGCTGCACTTATTGAAGGGATGTCTTAAATCTTCTATGAAGCTTATCCGAAATAATATTGATTATAACAYTTTTTGTAATACTAAAATATACGAAATAAATTTATAGTTAGTACATAATATTAATTTCAAGTTTTTTTCTAAGAAAATGCTGAAACAATGGTCAGTCCATATTGGACTTTGAATATGCAAATGGGGTAATCAAAATATAAGTGCCTTAGTTGTTAATTTATTTATATTTAGTTCGTTATAGGTTTATAAAATTAACTAAACATCACCTTACTGTATTTAGATCACGTTCTCGCGGACACCCCTCTACTTCGGCATCTACGTCGTCTGGGCGACGCGGAGCTGCCGTTGATCGTCCCAAAATCACAGAAGCCGATTTGGAGGGTAAATCACCCGAAGAAGTAGAAATGCTGAAAACAATGGGTTTCTGCACTTTCGATACGACCAAGAATAAGAAGGTTGAAGGGAACGATGTTGGTGAAGTGCATGTTATCTTAAAGCGCAAGTATCGTCAATATATGAATCGCAAAGGTGGCTTCAATCGGCCGCTGGACTTTGTGGCATAGCTCGTTGTCAAAGCGCGAACTAACGCGTCTACCCACACAAGTCTATATACACTGGCGATATATCGACGTACTCTCTTGTACTAATGTTTTTATTATTACTATATTTTTTAGTAGTGCGTCTGCTGTAGTGCTCAGCAATCACATCTACAGCAGCATGCACAAGACAATCCTGCAATTTTATGCAATAGACCGGTTTACAAAATTCAATTTTCAAAATTTCCACCACACATACCTCATTAATATTTAAAATATTAAACTTTTTTTGTATTGTCCTGTTTAAGTTTCCTCATAGTTAATAAGTAATCTATTATAGATGWGACATGACTGCGAAGAGTTGAACAGCTGCCCAGGAGCTGCATCATTTGAAGCAAGTGCCAATATTGGCAGTATTTATGCTTTACGTGTTATAGAGAATCATAATTCCAAATTAGACATGCATATTAATTTTTTGCTCATACTTAAAAATTTATTGTGAGTTGATATTCAAATTTTTCTTGGAAAATTATCTTAAAACTTCTGAAGCAGCAAATTCACTCTTCTCAGTTCAATCTCGTAAATATAGACCAACGAGATTCCACTAATTTTTTTTTGGAATATTTAAAGTAATTAAAATCACTTGAAACATGAGAATTTCAAATGTTTTAAGGCTGAAATGAATTAAGGCGAAAGTACTAACGTTGTTGCCAGTTGCATCGATTGCTTTTAAATATGATTTATACATAGCAATAAGTTAAAAATTATTAGTTTGATGAATTATCAAAATGTCATTGTTAACATTATTTTTTTTTTTTTTAATTAACAGAATTTCGCTTCGTGTTGAATATCGCCTGAACTTTTGCACTTGATTCATTTTAGTTTCATAAAGTAAAAGAAATTTGCAAGTCTCACACAGTTGGATTCAAAATTTACTAAATACTTGTTATGTTTTCGCCGTCACGAAATTTTTTATGTACAACAATTACTTGAAGTATTTGAAAATCTTAACAATACAATACAACAGCAAATTCCCATAAACTCCTATAGAAATACATAAATATATCCCAGCACGCATCTCAATGCATAACTCCCCCTAGTATCCTCCATACACTGCAATAGTACAATTTTTTATCAAAATATTTTTTTTACAAATATAGAAACTATATATACACAAATAACATAAATGACCCGAACCTTACTTATCCTACCCAACATAACTAGCCCTACCCTTAACCCCATACAATTTTTTACCCATTCACCCCTCAAATAAACCCCACTACAATAGACCAAATATGCAATAGCCAGGGATTTATATAATCATTAAAAATATAATTGTTACAATGGTAGTTATTACACACATACATACTTGAAATATGAAAATAACTGTAAAATATGTATTTAAACATTTTTATACAAAGTAATAGAGTGTGAAGCTTTTTTTTTTACTGAAGACTACTGTTTTCAACATTTTATTGACATGCAAGTGCCGTTAACATCTAAAAAAAATTAAAAAAAAAAAAACAGTAAATAATTTTTGTAATAAACAACAGTTAGTGATATAAAGAACTGATGTACGCGTTAAATGGAAATTGAGCAGGAATTGAATAGAACGCAATGCGAGAGATATGCGGGTWTAATTTGTGCACAAGCATTAATTTTCCTAACGATTATAATTCTAAAATATCACTCTTTGGGGATTAATGCTTAAACTGCTATATTTTAATATAATAAAATTTCTTTGACTAGAAGCAAATAGTCCGAAATTTCGCGATACTTTTTGAATTATATACGAAAAAATTTTGAATATCCAGCATATCAGCCAAAACTCGTGAGCTCAATTTTTTTAACAGCTATTAAGAATAAGGAAAAAACATTTACTTTTGAATATATATATTAACAGGAATATATATATATGTAATTGTTACATAGCACTTACAATTTTTTACATAAAATATATATATATATATGTATACAGACAAGTATGTATGTAAAACCACAAATCGCAATAGTTGAGATTTGGCATAAACCTAATATCGTTTTGGCTCATCCACCCCATACACATACTTACAACTTAGCTATAGTTAAACGAAATTGCAGGGATTTTTTCACATTTTTTATTCTTTTAATATTAACGTTTTACTTTAATAAAAAAGAAAATAATAATACTTTCTGTTTCATTTTGGTTGCAATTTTCACTTATTACTTTCGTAAACAAAACAGACTTCTGAGAAATGTTAGCCTTTGGTTTGTTGTTAATTTAAATAACGGAACAAAAATGTATAATTAATATTATTATATGTGATTTAGTTATCATTAGTTAGTTTAATTTTAAACAACAACAATTGTAAATGTAAATTACCAAAAGGAAAGAAATAAGATGGATTTGAAGAAAAATAAAAGAAAAGAAAATTCAAAATTTAAAATAAATCGTTGTTTTAATTTTTTTTTTTTTTTTGTTAGATAGAAAGTATCATCGATATCATTGTACAGAGAAAATTTCAGTTTAAGTTATAATCCTGGAAAATCCATATAAATGTTTCCACCACTAATTCAGCGAAGAAGTGAGTTTTGTCAAAAGCTAGCATAGAACCTGTACATTACAATCGAGTTTAGCAAAACTCTTTGATTGTCGGATAATTTATTTCATACACGTAGAAAATCGGGTAAGTATCGCCAAGGACTAGCAACAGAGTCTCAATTGTCTTGGGGATTGCGTCCGTATATGACGCTTGTAATTTTTAATGCTGTCAAACTATCAAATAATATTTGAATTTAATACGGAAAGTAACGTAGAACCGGTTGTAGTGGGATTGACTCTCCATCTATAAATCGAMAACCACCATATTCATGAGCTAGACGAAGGAATACAGATTGGAGATATTAAACATTCAATGCACAATTCTAAGATTTTAGGTATTACATTCTCCTGTGTTACCGCCTGTGCTCATTCACTACACATACGACCGCGAATACGGAATCCTATGAAAAGGGCAGAAAACATACGATGTAATCGGCGGTCGGTCATTGGATTAGTGAAACGCAGGCGATGAAGCTTTATACGTGTCAGAACACTGCATCCGAACGGTT
>NW_017536186.1:48738-55500 GCF_001853355.1 Bactrocera latifrons | reverse complement strand
TCAAACTACCAGCCATTGCAGACGAAAAGCTCGAGTTGCCCTGACGATCTAATGTGACCCTTACGCAACTTCGTTCTGGCTATTGTAGCAGTTTAAACACCTACTTATGCAGAATTGACATATGAAATATACATATGTTCTGCATGCAATRAGTCGAAGCAGCACGTTTTCTGTGTCTACCGTTAGATGACTCTTAAGAGAACCTGAACCTTATCACSCGGGGATTATATAACAGCTAATCTCGAAAAAAAATGCATTTGCATTGTTACGGTTACTGTTTTTGGTGTTGTAGATTCCTTCTAATTACACCTTAGAGTAAGGTGTTAAAATATTTCGAATTTTGAAACATTCTTTAGATTTATTTTTGTTTCTAAGGTAGAATAACACCATTATTTCTTAAGTGTAAAGTTATGTCCAAAAAAGAATAGACGTTTACTTTTTTTATTATACACTTAATTATATTTAATAATTTTTTTATAAACAGGCATCTATTACAAACATTTTTAGCAAATATTTTTTATTTTTTAAATTAATTAATTTTTCTAATTATTAATCTTATAATTATACAGAAGCCAAGTAGTCATTATCTAATATTTTTTTTGCGTAAGTTTTCTTTGTGTTTCGCTGAATTCGAGTTTTCATAAAAAATAAATATATATGCTTTTTTGTATGCATATTATGTACATAAATAAGCCTAAGCGTCATACTCATATAAATAAAGAAGCATACAAGTTTGATTTATTTGTGGTTTATTTATGTAAAAAAGAATTTAGTTTTATATATAATATAATAAAATAAAATAAACGACTTTTATATTTAAAAAGAAAATTTTGTTTTAGCACTAATACAAATTTTTATTAAATAGAAATACTTTTTTGTTAAAAATAGTTTTTAAGCTAAAAATACATAGTTATAATTGCTTAGTAAAATGTATGTATATTCCATTGCATACACTTTAGAAAATACTTTTGATTACAAATTTCAAAGAGGCGAAAATTCTTCTGAGTGTAATTTGTTAAAGAAAAATACAGAGTACAGTCAAATCCCATTAACACGAAGCGTTAGCAGGTAAACATTTGAACTAAGCTAGTTATAAAGTAAAAAATACCATAGTTTTTTTGAATTAATTTTATTTTATACTTTCAAGTAAATTAGTTTTTTTAATAACAAAGTTTATTTCTTTTTAAATAAGAAATTAATAGGGTATGTAAAAATATTAATATTTGCCGTTAAAGCACAGTAAAGTGGTGATGATTGTGTAATTGATTTTGTAAATAAATACAAATGCGTTTTAAAGTGCGGAAAAATATCAGTAATAAGCGACATCTTAAATATTAATTTACAGTCGGTTTTGTGTTCTTTTGCTACACAGTAATGTTTCGTTTGTTTGTTATATTTTAGAATATCTCATTTATGTTGTATTAAATTTGATTAGTGTACCATTTGCACACGCTTTTTATATTTCCTTTTATGGTTATTATGCATGTACATTTGTATATGTTTGCTGCAACTCCTATAAGTTAATTATTTCTTTTAGCACTCCACCGCGTCTGCTAAAAAAAAACTACTACAAAAATGAAAATAACATCAATATTAAAAAAAAAATTTTTTGATCGATTTTTCGCTTTCAGTTAAATAAGGCTAATTTGTATTTTTTTGCACAATTGATGCCCGTGAAGAAAACAAACACTAACAGCAACAAATGTATGTTGTAGAATTAATTGAAGTCAATAAATTTATGTTCAAAAACTGCAATTAACTTTTGTGCGTTGTTGTATTTAGCAATATTAGTTTGTATTTGTAATTTGTATAAGCTTCATAATTAAACTTCAATTCGATAATACACCAATGTGATATACAGTTATGTTTTATGTGAGCTAATCAGTAATACCGTGCTTCTTAATAAATAGAGATGCTTTCAATTTATTTTTTATAAGTTCACCTATTTAATATGACGCACGAAATTTTCTTCTACTACAGCAAAATACACAAATTGAATAACTAAACTAAATGAAAAAAAACATATTATAGGCAAAAGGATGCGTTCGCAATATAAGAGCAGAGTTCAAACTCTGGACGCTAACTAAATTTGATTTGAATATTTGTATATCTAAAAACGCATTGTTTTTATTTCATTTTTGTTTTTAAGTTCTCGACTCTGTGAATCTTAATCAGCTTTCCGGGGTTTGCGTTTACGCACCTCAGCCGGACTAGTKCTGCTCATTTCCTTCTTCTCTTTATCAATGAATGCCTGTGACTGTGTATTGCCATCGCCAGCTGATTTCTTGATATCTTTCTCACTTTCTGGTTCATCCGATTCACTAGCATTTGAGTTTTTCTCACCATCCGAAGTGCCAGCGGCATCGTCTTCCTCTGCAGCAGCCCCATCCACATTCTCATCATCTTGTTCTTCATTGTTATCTTCGTCATCATCGTCCTCTTCGTCGTCATCTTCATCATCATCCTGCTCATCAGCTAGATCGTTTTCATCCTCAATTTCATCAGCAGCTAAGTCTTCTATGCCATCTGAACCAGCAGATTTTTCTTTGAATTCGGAGAAGCTTTGACGTTGTGATTTCTTTGGTGGATATAAAAAGTCGACAACACAAACGAGTAATAAACCCAAACCGGCGCCAATGAATATGGTACCGATGGCGAAGAGCGCGTATGAACCCCAAGTAGGGAGACCGTATTCTTCCTGTAGACGTACATTGAAATCCTGTAAGGCGCAAATACATTTTAATATAGAATCGTCATGCTTCTCATTTATATATATGGATATATTTTATAGGGTCTTCGACGTTTTCTAATGGGTGTTACAAAACTTAATAAYATTCAGGGTATAAATATGAGAACCTTCTAATAATAATTTTCCATTTAAATTTAACTTTTTTACTTAATTATGTTTGCGATGATTTTAATGAGTAATAGAATTTATATAATGTAAACTCACCTTCAAAGTGTGCGATAATTTAAAGAAGTACGATAGTATAGACATGTGTATAGTGTCAGGTTTCTTCCATGCTGAAATTGGTTCAAGTTTTTGCCATTGCTTTTGTTTAAGGAACAACATTAAAGCGTCGCCATCGCGTGAACCCCGATATTGACGGAATTCGCCTTCTTTAACGCTGCAATTCGTATAAGAAACGTTTTAAAATTTKTTTTTTGAATTATGCAAAATCAACTTACTGATAAATTGTTGGCAGAGCGGTAACAAAGAAACGCCCACTTAAGGATGGAGATGTGGTTACGTCAATCTTGGCCACACTTACACGCAGATCCTTTGCAGTTTTAGCAAAGCGTTCCCATGTTGGCGCGAGATTTTTACAGGCAGGGCACCACGGAGCAAAGCTAAATTACATTATACAATAATATCTTAGTAAGTGAATATTTTATGATATAATAAGTAAATTTTCCAAACCAGATTAAAAATTGATCAATTGTAATAAGAAAAGTTACAGAGCACACAGGGTCTCTCAATTAAGGAACAATGACATGTTAATTCAAATAATAACAATAAATAATTTATTTAAARAAACCGATGTTAATTTTTAATGTTACACGTAAAAGTAACCATTTTGCCGGCTGCAAAACTACCTGCTTTAAGGTATGAGTGTGTGTTTAAATGTATATGTATATGTACATAAGTACATTTATACATTGCAACATCTGCTGCATTAACTGTATGTGATAATTACAGATTTTGCAAATTCACAACACTAAATGAGTTACTAAGCAGGGGGCCACTGTTATTTTACATATTTGTTTTTACTTACAATTCCACCATCCATTCGCCGCGTAACATTAACTGCCAATTATCCTCGTTCAACTCTATTAAGGAATTTGTTTGTGTTACTAAGTCTTCATCTAAATCCAATTCGTCCACATGTGCCATTAGGGATGTGAATGCAGTAAATGTAGAAAATATGACCAAATATATTGAGAAAGCGTTTAAACAACCCCGTGAAAGGCTTGATTTAGAACGTGTACGTAACTCCATTTCTGACATATATTCACGCTTGGCTACTTATTTAACGCTTCCGGATTATATTTTCTCCTTTGTTTGCACGCAATCTACTAACTATAATTGCTCACTATAAAGTTTATTCATGCAAATACTAAATTTTGAGGTATTCCCGGCTATTAACTAAAAAATATTGTAGCGAAAAAATTACTGTCTGCCGAAAGCAGAAAAATGACGAATGTGGGTTTTCCTGCCGTTTTTTACTCTTTTTCTTTCTTTGTGTGAAATTCCAACGCAGTGTTGCAAGGAAATCATTTGACAGTTGTTCAATAGAAAATCGATATATTTCGATTGAGTGTTGGTAAGTTCTGAAAGTGATGTGCTGAACATAATGCTCGCGATAGGCTGCAAACGACATCTGTCAAATATTAAAATACACACGTTCTTAAAGGAGAAACCTATTTTGACAGCTGCAAAACTGCAGGCCGACAGTTGTYGTTCTCGCTAACTTCAATTTGATCCTATATTTGCCAACGACAGTAGGACGACAGTAGCATGGAAGATAGAGAGATGAGGAAGAGTGGTGATGCCACTAATATGTAAAATGTAAAATTATTCAAAGCTCTAACAAACCTGACGTTATTTTACAGATAAAAGCATAAAATAGCCCTGTTACATCATTTATAATAACAATTGATAATTTAAAACAAATGAATTTACCTATTTACTTATTTTTTGCTTAAAAAATTTCACTTTGAACAAAATATTAAAATTTCATTGAAGTGCAAGTTATTAGTATGTCCACAACGAAATTGTGTTCATGCAATTGTTTGTTTGTAGTAGGATTCATCTGCTGAACAAAATACTCGCGACAGACTGTAGCAGCACGATAGTGAAAATGGCGTTGTGAATCCTACAAAATGAACGTTTGTGAGAGGGCAGCAACATAACAATGACCGGCATGTACAAAAGACAACTCAGTTGTCCATTTTGCATGTACACAATTATTAAAATAACGTCAGGTTGTTTGTTAGAGCTTTGAATAATTTTACATTTTATATACCGCTCTTCCTCATCTCTCTACTGTCAACTCTACTGTCGTTGGCAAATATAAGAAAATAATGACTGTCGGCCTGCAGTCGTGTAGCGTGCAGCTCTCAAAATAATTCTGTCCATAAGAATGTGTGTATTTTAATATTTGAAAGATATCGTTTGCAGTGTAGCGAGCAGTTCAGCACATGATGCTTTAATTAAAATATTAAAGTTATTATATTAATATTGATAAACTAATAGCATTAATTTAACAAATATATGATCTCTGACACAAATCGAAAAGTTTTATGTGAATTGGCCAAATTTCTTTCAACATTTTAGATTGGATTTTTGGTCTTGGGTTGCGTACTTGCTTATATTCATTTGACTACAGGCGCGATCGCAACCAAGGCAAGAAATTCAAAATGAAAAGAAATGTAGCAGATCCTCAAAAGAAATGTAGATCATCTCCCTCGATTATAAACTACGTGTTTGGTTTGGTCAACTAAAGTCTTCGTGTGTGAACGAGCACTGATAATACTAGACAATATATTTCTTAATTCGGGGAATCCATCGTTTCACATAGTCAAACAACAATACCTAATTGCTTGAGCATTTGTTTATGTACATATACACAACGTGCCAGAAAAACTGTAAATATGTAGAATGCTTGCAGCGAAACGCATTGTTAAGTCAGCCGCCGAAGAGAAACAACAGTTACTTCTATAGTTGGATTGAGAATTTCTTTGTTATTGTTTTTACTTGTGTCAATATTATTAAAACAAGGAGTAAAAATGTGTGATATGTTAAAAATGAGTAATGGAATTGTAGATTTCACAGATATAAAAGATAAGGATGAATGTGATAATCWTAAAAATATAACGGCAGAAAATAAAAAGATAAAACCTCATAAAGCTGAGAAATGGGGTGAGAAAAAATATGAAATAGAAATTAAAACAAGAAATATGTAGTGAATGTGAAAAAATGTTAACAACGCATTTGTTAAAATAAAATTTTATTTGAATTTCCTAGAAATTGAAGCTGTTGGCCAGTTCCTATTCGAAGAGTATCACAATTTGGTATTTGGTGTAAGAACCGAATGGCTCGTGCGGAAAAGTATATTACGTGCAAAATTTGTTAAATATATTCAGAATGCAAAAACTGAATTTCGGCAGCGTTTATTGGAATCAAACGGCTCTTACGATGTAAGATTTCAAAATGTGGGCAATTTTATGTACACACATACATACATATGTATGTGCGTCTATTTCATACATACATACAAAAGTCAGGTATAATATTATATATGAAGATAATAGCTAGAAGAGACATTACTATTATGTGTACATATCTATAMATACTATATATGTATGTATGTATGTTCATATACATATGTATGTGCGCTAAAAATTCGAGCAAAGCATTTGTTTTCACAAGTTGTGTTTTAGTTTTATTGATTGAAGTGAATATTGGAATGAAATGGTCAAATATTGGGGTTGGGTTCGTTTTAGTATCTCCTTTTCACTTCTTATTCCTCTTAAATGCGTGCACGTGCACGTGCAAGAAAAACAATAAAAAAAACTCATCTTTTACTAAAAAAAAAAGAATATGATGATATAACTGTTCTTGCATAGGCCTACTTAGTGAACTTATCCCTTTTATTCAAAAGTTTGTTTAAATAAAAAAGTACAAAATAGAATGTTTTTGGAAATGTATGTGATCAAATAGTTGACATACTGTATATGTACATATGTACAATTTTCATA
>NW_017536186.1:46851-48713 GCF_001853355.1 Bactrocera latifrons | reverse complement strand
ATATGTACATATGTACAATTTTCATATGTACATATGTACATATACTACTGTGATCAAATTGAAACTTGAATTTTGTCCATTTCCTCTCCTTCCCGCTGCGATACTAGATTCAACAGAATATTAGTATGAAATGGTCCAATTGTTAATTTTTAAATTTTTTTGAGAAAATAGTTATTTATATAAAAACCAAAAACGAAATACATTAACTTCGGCTGTCTCACCTTAACTTCGGCAGCTACAATACATAGCTTTTCTTATACCATAAAATGGTCTATATCTTGATTTTAATCGGTTAGTTTGTATGGTAGCATACAAACAATTTCTTCGGAACTTGTCTAATGAAAGAGTTTTTTTTTTATACAACAACTTAATTTTGATCAGTTCTTGTTGAATCGGAAATCTGCCGAGTTGATCGTCCGGTCGGATAAAAAATCCGGGTCCGTTTCGGTTACGTAGACCCGACTCTCGTGCAAACGGAGTTTGATCTCACAATTTGTATGGCAGTTATGTACATATTGATACTACATACTGATACTATACCCAGTATAGGGTATAAAAGAAACTAAAATATTTGTTTAAATGTTTAGTGAACGATTTTTGTTGAACTTAATTAGTTCTAAGTTATTGTTTCATGAACGGTTGATAGCAGTAGCGAAAATAGGCACTTACATAAACACATAAAACGTGTAAGTTAGTTTATAGCTTTTTTTTTACTTAGAATTGAAATTAAATATTAAATATCTAAAGACCTCAAAACTCAACAAAGAAAACCCATACGTTTAAGTAATGTTTATACATATATGTATATGTGGGCATGAATATAAATATGGAAACCTATCACATTATTATATTTCTACACATACTTGTTTAAAAAAAATAAATATACATATGTGTTTACACAATTGAAAAAAGAGCCTACACCTAGACCCTACAGCTAGCTTGGAAAGCAAAGAAATTAAATGATTTTTTAATGTTCCTTTTCACATTTTCAGTATGTATGCATATACATACATACATTTATGTATATCTTCATATGCACGTATTTATTTTGTTTAGAGTTATGGGTAATGATAATTGTAAAGTTGCAAAGCTCAGCGAAATGGTTTGCATTCTATTGCCTTTGTTTCAAATGTAAATGTACATATGTATGTATATTTATATAGGTACTTATATCAACGACTAAGTTAAATATTAATAAAAAGAAATGAATCAAATAGGTATATTACGAGTATATAACTGGCATGCCAATTTTTCTGAAATTTTTACCGTTTTGTCACTATTAATTATAATGTTTGCAAAAAATTGTGTTTTGGAGTTTCCGTAAAATATCTGTGTACAATCGGGTGTATGTATGTACATATGTATATCTCAGATATTTTTTAAAGTGCAATAGTATTGGCAGTCTAAATTTTGTATATTAATAGCGGACAAACACGAATTGCATATCATGTTGTACCTATAGTTAGTATAGAATTTCATGCATACTATTTTAACGTGATAATTATTCAGGTGTTTAACTGCAGCGATTTCTATCAGGCGTACACATATGAACATTTAATCACGTAAATTTGAACGTTTCGATGTAAGAATGAGTAATTTTGTAATCACATATAAGAGTAAAAATACTGTTTTACGTTATCTTTTACATATGGATTTAAACTTTGAACTGCACTTTATAACACCTTGCAATAAAATTTTATATTTGTATTTTTTTTTAAGGTAGATAGGTTAGGTTCTAAGCTTAAGTACATATGGGTTTGCGTTTGAAGAAAATAATTTGGAATGGATTAGCAGTCCAAAAGATATATAACATGTCAATTCCCACGACAGCCGGTTCTACGTACCGGAATTGACTCGGATTT
>NW_017536186.1:45971-46571 GCF_001853355.1 Bactrocera latifrons | reverse complement strand
TTAAGACCCATAGGGAGTGGACCACGCGTTACGTGGCTCCATGTTGCCTACGCAATACTGCGACGTTAGCCTCTACGGCTGTGCAGTCTGCACTTAGTTCGCGCGCYGCGCCGCCACCCACCCCGAGTGGCCAACAGAGGACCTCCACGGTCCCCGGAGCTCAACTAGGCAACATAGCTCCCACTCTGACCTGTCCGTTTGGTGCTAGGCGACTTTAACGCGCACCACGATCTTTGGCATTCCTGTCTGTTAAATGACCGTAGGGGGATGGAGCTGGCGGAACAGATCGACGATTCGACATTCTGCACAATGAATAACGAAGCCGCCCCCACCAGAGTTATGGACACCTGTAGCAGCTCGCCCGATATCACAATCGCTAGTGGTGGTCTGATAAATAGCATAACCTGGCGACCTATGCTAACCCTCGCATCAGACCATCTGCCCATAATTATCTCGATCGAGAAACCTGCCGATTTCGTTTCTGTGGATAACCGCACCATCGTTAACTTCAACAAAGCTAACTGGGTCGGCTTCACAGAATTTACTGAGAACACCTTCAACGCTCTACCTATTCCTACAGACGTATACATTGGCGAACGT
>NW_017536186.1:42578-44291 GCF_001853355.1 Bactrocera latifrons | reverse complement strand
AGATGACATCGACGACAACACTGATAACCCTCACCATCCCAACGGGGACTGATAATCGTTACAACAACAACAACAACATATATAACATGTGTATTTATTTGAACTATGCGATAACTATGTTATACAGTCGACAATTGTCCACAAAATAAAATGTTTACTAATATGAAAAATGTATTTGGCTGCATAACTTTTCTGTATCACATGTAAACGACGAGATGGTATACTATCATTAAAATACGTAATTTTTTTCATCGTCCAGCTTTACTAGTTCTCAGAGACCTTTGGTCTTGCTTTCCACAAAAAAATAACAGTGTAAATTTAATTTCCAAAATAATCTTTATCCTAAAAACCGTTCGCAAAATTAGTAAATTAATTATCTAGCAACATTGAATTGGTTATTCTTAGTTATTTATCACTGGATATTTTCTTTAGTGGCTAGAGGAAAGTACTRTACAAAGGTAAAGGGGAAAATATTACGAAAAATTAAGAAAACCAGAAAAAATGTTGTATTAATAGATCCAAGAAACCGAAGGTTAACAAATGCCGAAATTATAGCTTAAGAAATTAAACCCCTTGTCGAAAGCGCCAAACACCTATTGCAGACGATCCCTATACGCAAAATTAAAGCTTTTGAATCAGCCAGGAGCATCAGCGATGAACTAAATTTATGCTAACATTGTGGTTAGATGTAACCAAAATATAATTATTTGGTAGTAAGAGTTAAAGAAATTTTGGCTCTTAAGACTGAATATAATACATTTTTTACAGCAAAAACCTCAAACATGGCAGCGCTAAATGGGATTAGTTCAATTCTCATGGTTGAAGGCATTATGGATCAAGTGGCATATGTCAAATGAAGTAATGCTATAATATGCATTATGAAATTTGATATTTATATGGGTATACCAACAAKATAATGACTTCTAAACATATCATCAAGTGTGTTGTAGAGTTAACGGAGTTTTACCTCAGTCAGCTCAGTCTCTTGACCTCAGTCCCATAAAAAAGGTGATATGAAAAAAGAAAAACCAATTCAATTTTTTTCTGAGGAACTAGCTTCTCAGTTTATTTAACATCAATTGGGAAACAACATTCTCTTTACAATAAATTAAAATATATTAACTATATATTTTTAAATACATCATTGGGGAATATGTTGTACAAAAATTTGAAACAAACATTTTTATTATTAAAAATTTAACTTACAGTTTCGTTTTATTTATGTGGTCATCTCTACTTGATCTATCTGTTCTTCGGTACGCCATTCCCGAAGGTTTGGCGTATACAAATTCTTTAAGTGGTATAAATATGTTTTTTTCACTCGATTTCTAGAAAATTTCAAGTATAATTTGATAATAAGCTATTGCCGACTGTAAATAGAACGTGGTTTTATATTACGTTTCGACACAGTCGTTCCAGTGGAGAATAAATTATTTTCAAGTACCATAAAAAGAAATGTTTGGTGCAACGTCATTATTCGTTTCTTGTTACACATAATATATCTTTACATGTAAGTGCGCAGTTGGACATTTGTATTGTGAATAATATTATACACTAGGCATCAAATGAAAGTATAAATTTAATACTTATCAACTTCACYGCATTCGTTCACTTCTTACATTTGCAAATTCCGTAATTGATGCGAATAGTATGCCATGAAGAGGCACCGTTATGTAAATAAACCGTTCGACCATAATGTGTGCTTGTTATGTA
>NW_017536186.1:39990-41163 GCF_001853355.1 Bactrocera latifrons | reverse complement strand
AAAAAAAAATATTTTTCTTTCGATTAATGGAATAAGATTTACTTTACATTTTTTGTTATCTATATACGTTTAGAAATAGAACAATATTGTATGAATTACTACTTATTTTTTTAAATAAATCTAATTGAAATAACTACTGTGAAACTTATACTTTCATTTGACGCCTAGTGTATATCTACTAATTACTAGTATATATGGAATCCTATTTCCGTTTATTTCAATTTATAATTTTTATGATTTGTCTACATAGATTGGCACATTGCTAAGTCGCACCAATTACCTGATTAACACGAAACGTGGAAGTCTTTTTTATCGCATTAGAGCTTCAACCTTTTTTGAATATATGAATAAGAAACTTGAAGAATTTGACGAAAAACAAAAAAATGGCCAATCAACGGAGTTTATGCAAAACGGAGATGAATACAAAATATCCATCAATGGTGATCCAGCGTTGATAGGTATTTTGCCTACATATTTATATTGAATTATTATTATTATTATTATTTTTAATTAAAATATGTAAATGAATATCTATAAATAAATTACCACAGGTTCACAGCAAGTGGACGACAATGCGCCCACACATGAACTTCTCTATGAAGGCAGTCGGCAACAACAGCGTGAACAGTTTCAACTCACTAACATGGGCTGCTACATTTGCCAAATGAATTTCGTCTCACCCAATGATTTCGAGGACCATGTATTATTACACGGCGACGAGTCAGATTTTGAAATACTTAAAAATTATGAAAAAAGGTTGTATGAAACTGCAATTAATGTAATATACATATTTACACAAATATTTTTTTGCAGCGCTATACCTATTTTCAAGCTGACCTATAATATTTGCAAGAATTCGCATTACTTTCGTTTCAATTTAGCATCGATACGACCGAATATTATTATAGAGAAACTGGTGATCGTACAAACGCGTACTTTTTACTATGTCAATAATACGCGTGTGCCGTATTCGTTGGGTGAAGATCGTAAAGATAGTTTCTTTGTCGATTCTCATTTCTTTCGTAAAGGTGTAGAACAACCAATTGTTGTGGTCTTTCATGAAGAGTATAGTAATCAAGTTCGAAATATAGAGCAGCATCATTTTTGTGTAAGTATAAAAAAACAATCGAAATTAAAAAGAACAGAGGCAACGCCCTGAAATATATGCCATAC
>NW_017536186.1:29270-39933 GCF_001853355.1 Bactrocera latifrons | reverse complement strand
ATGTGAAAATAATAATTTCAGAGTGTTAAAAAACCAAAAAAAAATAATAATAATAAAAAAATCAAACGTTACAGAAACAATATAAAGTGAAGGTAAAACTGTGAAAACAACACTTCAAAACAAAAGCATGAATTAAAAATGAGGGAATAAAAAATTAAACAATATAATATAACAATAAAATAATAACAAACATGTAACGAAACAACACCACAAAAGAATCTACAAAAACAAAAAAGAAAGAGTTTACCGAAATAACATAATATAATAATTTTTCATATGCTGCAATTTTTTCTAGCGCATTGAAGAGTTTCCTGTRGTTAAGTTGAACATCAGTCCTTGTCGTTTACCCAATAAAATGTAAGCTAATACAACAATAATAGTTTTTTCTCTACTACATAATTATGTATTTGCTTGAAATTTGCTTTTAGATTGTATAATTTCTAACAATCTGTTTTAAAATTAATCTTCAATTTCATTTGTTTCACTTTTTCGCCATGAAAAAATGCGTTAGTACATTTAAACCAAAATTGAAACTTCCTCAATACATGCCGCCTGTGGAGATTCGTCGTGCACTGCAAACGGATTCGATTGAAACGCCACTTGCTTCATTATCCAATGAGTTTGCCGACTACCTGAKGAATAAAAAGAGGTTGACTCAACAAAATGTACGTGAGGTGTTTAGGAAGCTTTTACAAATCGAGGATTGTGATACAATGCGCGATTATTCGAGTCTAGCGCAACGAAATGTCCAACTGCGCACTTAYGAAAACGACTATATTGTGAAGGTTAGCAACAATTTTCTTTATAAATATTTAATATTATTTGTATATATACTCGATCTGCTTTTTGCACTGTTCATTGTGACAGTAAATTATTCGTACTAAAAAAAATTAGATTTTCATATAAAACTCACTATTAGGACCAATTTAAAAAATAGTAATTCATTTGAAAATGAAAATGTATTTCCGTATGGAATTTTGATTTCATTTAAAAMAATTTATATAACGAAAATGAAAAACACATGCAAAAATGTAAAACCGTGTTAAAAATGTAACTAGGAGGTGTACAAAAACACCGTAAAAAAATCTGTGCAAAAGTGAGGTCAAGTGTATGATATGTTATTTAAGAAACCAAATATTGGTTCAATATATTATATTTTGTTGCGTTGTTAGTTGTTTAAAGACGAAGCAAGTTCGTTGTCGATCATCCCCACGTATGAACATACAGTAGAATCCGTTTATTACGACATCGAAAGGAATTGACAAACACGTCATAATTAGCGGACGTTATACAAAGCGTTTTGTGAAATAAAAAACTTTTTATATATAAATATGTATGTACTTAAGTATTTTAATACAGAAACATAGTAATTAAATATGTATACATACATATTAAATCAAAATCAATATAGCACGTAGTCAGTGCATTATAACACATACAGTGTATTTTTTACTGTAAGTAATCTGTAATTTTTGTCTGCCTTATGAAATTATCATTTTCAATATTGCTGTGAACAAATCGTGATAATAGTTCTGCAGCTTTTAATGCCTCTTCTGAGATAGGTAATGGTTCTTCCTCGACTTTCTCTTCCCCATCACTTTCGAGTTGTTTCTTAGCACTAATGTTCTGTACGATATTTCGGTGGGTTCTTCGGATGTKAGGAGAGCGTTATTGACGTCAACATAATCTTCCCACATTTCCGGTGCCTCTAAAGAATCTGATTTTAGGTTTCGTGACCACAAAGATAGAGGAATTTCATCTTCTTCATCGAATTCATGTTCTGATATTTGAATAGGTAAATCGTCGTGGCTTTCAATGAATCCTGCATGTTTGAAACAGTTACGAATGGTACTTTGTGACATTTTATTCCAGGCATCATTAACCATCAGAATTGCATCTAGCACCGTTATTTTTGTARAAGAGTTGTTTTCATTAGCATCAAGACAGTTAATCATTTTGAGCACAAGTGTCTTCCTAAAATTCTTTTTGAGCGATCGTATTATTCCCTGATCCATCGGCCGTAGTACTGATGTTGTATTCGGCGGAAGGAAAGCAAGTGTTATAGACTTTAAACCAATAACATTTGGATGCGCCGGGCAATTATCAACCAGCAATAGAATCTTTTTCTTCTTCTTCACCAAATCACGATCCCAATCACGAAGCCATTTTCAAAAACTTCTGACGTCATCCAAGCTTTTAAGTATTGTTAGCACAATCGACAGGTAATGATTTGACACTTCTAAAACATCTTGGTATTTTGTGACTTTCCAATATTTTCTAAAAAAGTCCAGTTTCATCAGCATTAAATATCTCATCATCAGAAAATTGTCTTTGTAAATTCGGCCACACAGATATCAACCAGTTTGTTGTTGAATTCTGATGAACAGACGAAGATTCACCGACAATTTTTCCCTTCACAATGTTATGTGGAACTTTAAAACAACTGAGCCAGCTTGCAGAACAATTGATGTCGAGATTACCAAAACGCGCGGCAATACCATTTGCCTTTTCCCGTAGCATAGGGACGCCTTTGTTTCTCATGTTTTTCAACCACTGAATTAATGCTTGATCAACATTTTCTTGTCGTGATTTTCGAAGCCTCTTCGGTTTCAAAAGATTTTGAATTGAACGATTGCTAAATGCGGTTCTATTTTTTAAAAGTCACTGAGATTGTCGAATGACCCACGCTAAATTCCTTTGCGAGACATGAGTTAGATTCTCCATTTTCTAATCTGCATATTACTGCACCTTTCTCCTCAATTGTAAATGCTTTACGTCGTTGTGATTTTTTCACAGCAACAAACAAAAAACAATGCGCGACCTTCCAGCGTCAATTACTCACTGAGACTCAAAACAAAAACGAGCCACGTGCTGAACGGCGTCGGGAATCAACGCACATTGCCGGAGGTGTAAAGAAGTCAGTCATTCTAACCGGACATAATTTATTAAAAATGTGTCATAATAAGCGACATGTCACTGTAAGGGAAGTCATTATATCCGACTTTTTCATAAAGAATTTTATWTGAAAACCAAACTTCATAGTAACCAGTTGGTCAATATACGCGGAGTCATAATAAAAGGATTCTACTGTATTTGAAACGGAAAATATTTTTTAAATACACGTGGAAAGACGGAATAATTTTATGGGATATATTGGGGCAGAGAAACGCATTAATTTTGACATTGCTCAGGTATACACGATTTATATATAATAATAATWCTTACTGACCGACATATTCGAAAATCATTATAAGTATTATATGGGAGGTGGAGGTAGTATTGATTCGCTTGCATCTATCTGAACCTATCCTACATAGAGTTAACATGCCACAGACTAATAAAATGTGTTCAGGGTCTCATCRAGGTTCCTCATAAACACCAATTATGTGGAATAAAGTCAGCCGGATATTCGAAAATCCTGATATTAGTTATATGGCGGCTGGGCTAGGTCAAGTTTTCGCCCGCTTTAATTCATTTTAGGCACACGTTTTCTCAATTTATTAGGTCTACTAGCTTATTGGTCGATATATGCGGAATAAAGTCAACAGGAAGTTCGAAAATTTCTATATTAGGTATATGGGGGGTAAGGGGGCTAAATATTTGATATACAGACACACTATTATCAGGAAAGTATTCTCTTCTTCGACCGATACTTTTTGTCAAAAGTCAACTATCGGTGCCATCCGCTTATTCGGTACCTAGTTTCAGTTTCGATTCGATTCAGACTATTTTTCGTCAAAGGTTGGCATACTTCAAAGGCATTATTCACGCAAAGTTTTATATCGTTATATTAATTTTGAATTGTATTTCAGAAAGTAAAAAAAATCTAAATAAATTTAATGTCTTTAGAGATTTTTGTAATTGTTTTATCGCTCTTTAGTAGTTTTTAACAGCAGTACCGTTATATGTTGAGTGAGCCGGGTTACGATCCGATTTCGTTAATTTTTCACGCTGGCAACCCCTACCGCCATTATCTTGAACGAATTGGTTATTTAACTTGAATAGTTTGAGAGATATGTACATTCGTACTAATATCTCAAGTTATAGCTTGCACCGGCGGACGGACAGACAGACAGTCACGCGGATTTGAACTCGTCTTGTCATCCTGATCATATATATATATAACTATATATCTAACTGGATTAGTTTTAGGTGGTACAAACAATCTTTCGGTGAACAAAACTATACAACTTTTTGCAAGAGCATAAAGTGTGAATATTTTTACTAAAGTTACGCATACGCTTATGAAGTTCCGTTTAATTTCTATATGTCTCTTTAACAAAACTATTTGGGGTATGTTTTCATAAAAGCAACCCCATTATGCTAATAAAAATTATATATGAATCCATTTTTTATTTCCGACCAGTTAAAAATACCACAACATATTCGTTTCGAGAATATAATTTTCCCTTTTGATGATGTTATTGTATTGCCCGCCGAGGAGGGAAATGCCGCAACAAATTCATTAGATGATCTAATGAAAAAGATGGAACAATTAAGTGACGAAACAGCTGTAAAGCAGGCACCGGAAAAAAATAAATCAAAAAAATATATTGGTCAAATCGAATGCATTTCCTATGGACGCGTAACGTTTAAATGTAACAAAAAAATTCCAAGTGACAAAACATATACCATACTTTTTCGTCCGGCACGCATGGTTTTACGTTATCAATACCGCGCCTTAGAACTAATGTCTATCATGCCGCCTCGCATACTGAAACAATTTTTGTTTCCAGACGAAATCTTAATGAGGGAATTGCCTACGTTAAGGTAAGAGTTAAGTAACGCTTATATAAATTAATAACAAATTTTAATTTTTTTTTCAGTTTAAATCTGCTTAATAAAAGCATTTATGAAAATCCCGAAAGTTTGCAGGCTATACAATGTATGGTGAATGGTAATGATACACAAAGTCCACCATACATTATTTTCGGACCACCAGGTACAAAATAACCAAAAAAGAATTTAAAAAAAAATTTAACTAATTTCACACCACCATTAGGCACCGGTAAAACCTCAACGCTGGTCGAAGCCATTTATCAAATATATATGCTGCAACCACAGTCACACATACTCATTACTGCTGGCTCGAATGGCGCTTGCGACGAGATAGCCTTACGTCTCTGCAATGCGCTCGCGTCCAATATCGAGAGACAGACGATCACACGTATTTATTCGCGCTCATATGAGAATCGTGCGGAAAACATCAACGAAACACTACTCGAATATTCCAATTTGTATGCCAATCATTTTCTGCCGGATGTGGAAGTGTTGCATTCCTATCGCATTGTTGTATGTACCTTAAGTTTAGTCGGGCGGCTGGCGACGGGCAAATTCGGCACGGAAAAAGATGGCAATGGTGTGTTTACGCATGTTTTTGTTGACGAGGTAGCTGCGTCGACCGAAATGGAAACTTTGGTTGCTCTGACCGCAACATTGAGCTCAAACTCGAGTTTAGTCATAGCCGGCGACCATCAGCAATTAGGTCCAATATTAAATTCAAAACGTGCCGCAAATATGGGTTTGGAGCTATCATTAATGGAGCGGCTACTTGCGCGGGATTGCTATCGTGTCGATGAATATGGCAATTATAATCGRCAAATACAAATACGCCTGCGCCGCAATTATCGTTCGCACCCGGAAATTGTTAAACTTTTTAGTGAAATGTTCTATGACGGACAACTGTTGTCCGAAGCGTCACCAGGTGAGTGTAATTTGGAATATAAACAAATTTTGGATGGAATTTATATTTATTTCATCATGTTATACTTTGAGGGGAATAGTGGATAGAGTAATGGTGCTAAATTGTTTAAGTTTGATTTCGAAAATTGGCTACCGAACAGTTGGTATTTTTTTGCTGGCGGAGTGACAGTTCTTGGCCGGAAAATAATCGGTTCCATTCAGGTTACTGTCGTGGGGAGGGGTACGGTTTCGATATCAATTTGTGACTAAGGGCAATATAACTCTTTTGTGTGTTATTATAAACAAATTTTATTCCGGGATGAGGGATACCAAGTGGTTATTTTGAAATATGTTATAGAACCTTGGGTATATTAAATTAAAATTTGTTTGCTTTGTTTTTAATAGACGTTCAGCAGTTATGTCGGGACTGGCATCGTGCACCGAATCCTGAATATCCAATAATATTTCATTCCGTTTTCGGACCAGAGCAGCGAGAAAAAAATTCCACCAGGTAATTAATAATACCATCGATTTTCCATTTGGCATTAAATTAATATACACTAATATTGTTTTAGTCGTTACAATCCGCTTGAGATCCAAATTGTAATGGACTATGTACGTGATCTCTTATGTTTCGGCATTAAAGGTCATAAAGTCTTGCAGAGTGACATTGGTATTATTACGCCATATAAGAAACAATACATACGCATACAGGAGGAATTAAATCTACGAAATTGGTATCAAATCGAGACTGGTGCCGTCGAATCGTTCCAGGGCAAAGAGAAATCCATCATAATTATCTCGTTTGTACGCTCGTTCACCAACAATTTAGGATTTCTGGAGAGTCGTAACGTATGTTAATATGTATAAATTTTGTATTTTCCAAATAATTAATTGTTTAATTGCTATATGCATATTTCAGCGTCTAAATGTCGCACTGTCACGTGCACGTGCGCTGCTCATACTCATTGGTAATCCGCGTACACTAAGCATCAATAGCGATTTCAAACATATCATTGAACTATGTCGACTGCAGAGGACTATGGTTGGCGCATCTTACTTCGACGATGACGGGAAGAATCCCAACAAGTGTAATAATGAATCGATGACGAAGTTGACGAAATCTTTGGAGAAGCTAAATATTAGTAAAGAGAATATCAATGCATGCGGTAAAAATGGTGGGAAATCAAAGAAAGCTAGGACAAGAGCCAGAAAAAACCAGGCTAATAATAATAACACAGCTRCTGCAACAACAACAATGAATGAAGGTGCCACAACTGTAAATGATGTGCTTAAAAGCAACAACAGCAGTAAATTCAAAAGTAAGAAATGTTACTTTTATTACAAACTTAGAAGTACRAAACGTGAAAAGGCGAAGGCAAAGTCAGTAGAAAGTCATGATGTTGATCGTTAAAAATGTAGCGAGTGCGAGTGAACTGTTTAAATTGCTTGTGCGYGTGCGTGTTTGTGTGTGCTTAGGTTGTTGTGTTGGAGAGCTCGTTTATGAATACTCTAAAGTGTTTTACATCCATTAATCATATTTTTTAGTTAAATGCACAAAATAAATTTTGTTATAGCCAAAGAATGGTTTGCTTGCGCATGAAAATTTTTGCTGTATTTTACCTTTCATATTCATACACATGCATACCACATTTAACATATGGATTTAAAAAATTTGTTTGAAGTCGTCAGCTTGTTTTTGTACTGAGTTTATATCAAATTTTATTAATGTTGAAGTTAGAATTTGTTTTACAACAAAGTAAAGTTTTTATAAATTTTTTTAAAGTCGTCAGTTGTTTTTGTATTGAGTTTATATTAAATATTATTAATGTTGAAGTTTTATCTTATTTTTGTTTATGTTTTGCAAATTTTACATATATATATTTTTAGAGTGATCAGTTTATTTTGTCTTGAGTTTATATTAAATTATATTAACGCTGAAATCGTAAATTTTATGTATTACCTTTTATGTTGCTTACTTAAAAATTTTTGCTGGTCAAAATGATAATTTTAATAAGAAATTGTATTTTTTCTTACATAATAAACTTTTTTGTACACTAAACACAATTTCATCACATATTCATTTTATATTCTGTACATATTAACAGTAATGGAATCAGCTTCTGTTTCAATAAATGTGATAGTCTACATCGCAGACGTGCGATATATTTCACATATTTAATACATATACATACAATTTTGTGCGGAAAACATTTTTGAGTAATTTTTCGTCATCCTGCTTAAGGAGTTAGRACAGTTCAAAAATAGGCCAAATGTTGACTGTATATGTATATATTCTAGCAGTAAGACAACAGGAAATGAATATTTTTCAGGCTTTATAACTTTTTTTACGATTTGACAGCGCATAAACGTTTTTTTGAGAATCTTGACTGGCCTAACCTTAAGATATTCCATATCAAATATTAATACATTTAATATCTATAAATAATCTAGTTTATACCTGCAATATTCGCTTTTGTTGTTGTTAACCATTAAATATACTATCTTTAAAAYTATTTCATGATTTCAAAATGTTTTCACATTCTTACTTAAAGTCACACAGCCAACGTCTGCTGAAAAACAACGCCAAACTTTTGAGCGCCTAAAGGATCTTTATCTAACCAACGAGCTTAGCGATCTTGTGGAGACTACTAGTAGCACCAGCAATCGGAAAAATTATAATAAGCAGCCAAAATCAGAAATTGATGAGCTTCTATTGGGATTACCAAGCGTGCCGCGTGAGAGGATACAGAAAATCCAAAGCGAGCAATATGATTTTGAAATAGTTAACCTGGCGACAGGTCAAACTACTCAACACGATGAATTGCGCACGCGTTTCGAACGACTACAAAGGAAGAAAACAACAACAACAACACCAACATACCAAGCACAAGCTACAACAAACAGTSCAATCACATTGAAACCAACCGGTACGCAGTCGAACTTATTCAACAACAACAATCCAAATAAAAGTTCAACATTTGCGCCACCCAAGGCCGCAGCTTCAAATGGTCAGCATTTTGCTGCATTCACCAAATCATCGTTCAGCGGTGAGAGGAATGCAGTATCAGCTGCAGCGACTGGACAGAAGTTTACACCAACGCATAGTGTTAACGCAACTGAAACCGCTATGTTGGGGCCAGCGGTTCTGGGTCGTATAGAGTATGCCACTCCGCCGAGGTATGTGCAAACACGCACACATCTACCGCCTAAGCCGAAATCTTCAAAATCGAAGTGTGTAATTGCTTAGAGTTGGAAGTTGTTGTGTAAACACTTCACATGTAAGCGCGTATGCGACCCTTTTTATTTTCATATCAATTATGCAAAGTATTACCTTGATAAGTGCTTTACGCGTACTTATCTTGGACTTTGCTCGCAGTTTTGCGGAAACATTGTTTCTGAATGTTCGAGGAAAGTGTAAAGGAAAATTTGTGTTGAAATTTTTATGCCAGGTGTGTGTAAATGATAAGACTTAAAAAGTTAAGCCTTTCTTTTTGCTAGCCCCGGCCTATATTTTCGATGCTTCGTTTATACTCAAAGATTATCTCGTAATTTTGACAACTGTTGTTTTCGCAAAAAATATATATTATTATGTTTGCAGCTTAAAAACTACAATAAATAGTTTGTGCAAACATGTTTAAGTGTGGAAGAGGCAGTGAGGCTACAAAAAATGTAATCAAATCTCCCTGATTACTTCAATATTTTTTAATATTGTCRTTATGTTCGAAGCAACCTTCATATTACATTTAAGATTCAAGCTTAAATAGATGCTTAATTTTTATCTAATTGTGCTTGAATCTTTAATCCAATGTTAGGTGTAGTCGTTATKTGCGAGGGTGCTGTGCACAGATATTATCATGTAAAATTGTTTCATAGAAAAATTTTATTGTTTGGGCATTTTGTAGCAGATTTTATGGAAAATATATATCGATTAAACGTAATGGCAGAAAATGCTTAGTATAATGGATGATTTGCCGAATACGTTTGCCTTAGTCTACCATTTGAAAAGTGATCTCTGCTTTAAATGTTTCCAAAAGRCTGTTATAGGAATAATTGGTCGAAGCATATATACAATGTTGTACAATATTAGTTATTTGTTCTTCAAATAGTAATTTGAATGTACCCAAAACTGACAATGCTATAGATTTTGTTTAAACTTGTCTAAAATGTCCTTACTTAATTTGCTCGCTGGAAATAGAACTTTTCTCTATTCCCAAAGCGCGATTTACCAAAAACTAGTCGAAATACGTCAAATGTAAAAAAAATAAAAAAAATTCTCCAGTTGGTATGTCATCACCTGATAGTAAGTTCTTTGAAAGTTATTTTTGCATAAGGCTTCCTAGAGTTTTATACCATAAACGGGTCGAAAGATAAAGRACCTACGAAAACAAACCTAACAACATACAGATGATCTAAAGTGACCAGAAACTGATCAAAGGATATAAAATATTTTTAAATATTGGACAGTTATGATGTCACTGATTGAAAGTTTTTTGAAAAGTAATTTGCTTCCTAAAGTTTTATACTAAACACTGAGTGCCTATTTTAATAAGATTGGTTTCAACTAATTACATTTTCTTGGCTTAAAAAACAAATTCGGCTAAAAATTTTAATTTTTTGTTTACTGAGCACTGACTGAGCCAAATGTTGTATGTTGTTTAGAAGATGGGGATGTTCGCGGAAGCAAATAACTGCAGCAATATTGCGACAGTGTTGGTTTTCTGCAGATACTCAGCTGATACTTATATTGCAAAATTTTTCGAATTCGTCGAATACCTCAGTCAAATAATTATATGTGCAATGCTTCAACTTTAATTATTTTAAAAAGAAACATTGAAAGAATGTGGAAATTTTTTTCTTGTCTTTTATAATTAAAAGAACTAAACATTACATAACAAAATTATATTCAAATACTTTTCTTAATTAAAAAATAATAATACTTTATGAAATTTCCATATCAAATATTTATATGTGCAAAAAA
>NW_017536186.1:15858-28035 GCF_001853355.1 Bactrocera latifrons | reverse complement strand
TTACAAGAAAATATGCATACCAAGAATTTTTGCCGTACCATTAGTAGAACATAAGTTATAGAGAAAACCGATTTTGCACATATAATTATTTGACTGAGGTATGATGGCTTGCGATACTGCCGCAGTGATTGAGACTCGAACATCCCCGATATCTTTAAATTGCAAACGCACTGATTAAAGTTCCTACGAATAACGTTTACGAAAATATAATTTTATTTGAAAACAACTTTTTGCGTACTTCGTCGATAAATTGAAAAAGTTTCTTTTGATTTGCCCTTTCGAATTCGTGTGACAATATTGTTATGAGCTTTGCCTTTTTTTAGTTTCGGAACTTATTTGTAAATCATAATAAATTTTTTCTGTCTGTCCGAAAAAAATGAAAATATATATTTTCTTTTCAATTACAATTCCTGTGGAATTCTTTTCAAAATCATTATTTCTATTGGCTAACGGTTAATATGTACATATGTATGTATATGGCTCCAGAAATCATTCAAATTATAAAACGAAATTGTTTTCTTTCTCCTTTAAATGGTATAATACATAAAAATAAAATATTAAAAAAATGTCTACATACATATATGTATAATAATATCCTATATATATGAGCCATATATTTTTTACTTATCATGTAAAATTGTTTCATAGAAAGAAGTGCCTTTGTTGCCTACTACTTCATCTATAAAGATTTTATGAACTTTTATATTTCACCAAGCACAATATTATATTTTATACATCTAAGCACAATTATACTGAAAAAAATATATAATATATTTCGTTAATCATATAATTATTATACTAACCAACTTTCTGAAAATAAAAACATATTTACTTTATATTATATTCAAAGATAATGCCTTTTAATTATAGAAAAGTAAAATTTGGTTAAGGGATCAGTGGGGTAATCTGACCTGTTTTTTTGACATTTTTCATAGAAATTTTTATTCTACAATAGAACTTTTTTCACATTTCTTGAGGTATATGGTGAAGTGTATAAACAAATTTTTTGATGACATCTGTCGAAGAAATGGCTGGATAAATGAGATCCGTTTTTTCACTGGCGGACACGATTTCTCATGTTTGGATCATCTATAACATAAAAACAATTCGTTCTTTAAAAAAATTTTGATAAATAAAAAGGTAATTAACGTTCTTTTTTTTTTTTTTAATTTTTCCCTATGCTTGTCATAACATTGTCAATAAATTTAAAAAAAAAGAGAACATCGCGTTTATAGTTGGAGGTGTGCACTCTGAGCGCTCCGAACGTCGAGCGGTATTATTATTTTTGGGCCTTTTATGAAACCTTTCAATGGTAAAGTGTGTTTCTACATTAATTCTCAGGATATAARGGAACAGAAAATGAAAAAAAATACCCTATTGACCTGACTTTTAGACAATATCCGAATAATAATATAGACAAAGCTAGATTTGAAAGCAAAGCGCTACAATTAGGTTAAGTTACCTATGACTATCACTTGAAAAACATACCCCTAGCTAGCTTTACACTAAGTACAATATACTTCTAACTCTAAGGCTTACTTTAACCGATATAGATAGCATAGATACAGACTAATACTATATAGAGAGCCTCTTTGTTTTTAACTTGGCATAATCCTTATCAAAAGTAAATTACTTACTACTCGTATTCAATACTCATTCAATATCACTATATAACGTTGCATGCGAAGTAACGAAGTGCAGCGCGGCTCACTCGCCCGATTGGTCCCCACGAAGCGGTTCCTGTTAGTAACTTATTAAATGGAAATTCGCCCTTAATTACCATTAAAAAAGCACCTTATCAAAGAGCTCGTTTTTGACTCTTCATAACATTCTGACACTACTTGTGAGCCTAATAATTAAGTTTCAAGTCCAAAGGCTCTACTCATTCTAATGAGGCCACATCTTGTTGTAGCGATTATCTAAACCCTATCGGAGGGAAAGTCATATGTTAGGTGTCATCGAAATAACTTAAAGACTTAACTTAACTTAAAAAAAACTAAGAACATTTTTACTATCCAATTTTTTATCAGATATTTATTGATATTTGAATACAAAAAAWATATAAAAAAATTGTGTGTGGCGGGGGTTGAAAATAAGGGGTGCGCCCTTCCTGACACGATTTCAACACTTTGGGTGATTTGAAATAAAAAAAGAGAAATCATGTCAGAAGTGTTGAAAATAGTAGTTTYGAGAAAAACGCGACTAAAGATTTGAGTCTAACTGCAGGCAGTCTATACTTTTATTTCGTTAATCGGCCATTCCTGCACTAAAATAGCTATAAGTCGGTAAATAATAAGAATTTTAAAAATTCCTTTGGGGAATATATTCTTAAAGGTCCAGTCTTTAAGAATATGCAAAAAAAAAATCGATTTTTTCAAAATTCTAGACTAGAATACGGGGATGTTCGAGCAAGCAAATAACTGCAGCAATATTGCGACAGTGTTGTTTTTCTGCAGATACTTATATTGCAACATTTTTGCGTCGAATATGATGCCTTGCTATACTGCCGCAGTGATTGAGACTCGAACATTCCCGTTCCCACGACAGTCGGGTCTACGAAAACCGGAACGGACCCGGATTTTTATCCGGCSAAGGACGGTTAACTCGGCAGAATTCTGCCGTTACAACAACAACAACAAGACTCGAACATCCCCTATCCCCTTAAGTGAGTTGGTTTCAATAGGGAAGCCACCAAGTTTGTGAAAAGCGCCCAGTGTTTGTAGAAAATTGGTTGCGTTCGACATGTGCTCGGTGTATTATTCAATTTTGTCGACTTCTTGAAGGAATGTTCTACTGATGTTCCTTTGAGGTGGCTTCGCTCCAAGCAGGTGACTGCACTGACGATTTCTGCAAAAAATATGAAAGCAGAAAT
Organism: Bactrocera latifrons; assembly: GCF_001853355.1. Lineage (NCBI taxonomy): Eukaryota > Metazoa > Arthropoda > Insecta > Diptera > Tephritidae > Bactrocera > Bactrocera latifrons. The sequence goes on along the minus strand of NW_017536186.1, from coordinate 25,163 downwards.
GAAGAGAAGAATGTTATGCTCCTTTAYAGGGAGCAGGCGGGCGTAACCTGTAAATGTTCAATGGGGCACATCAGGATTATYCCGTTATAGTCCGAATTGCGGTGTTTTGACAAGTCTGTAGCTTCTCCATCTGCGTCGGCATAGTTAATTGCCTTTTATGTTACTAACCACGCCTTTTTGTCTTTACCCCAAGTGCTACCGGCCAGCGATTTGAGGATCTTGTTGCGGCTTTGTACTTTCGCGCCAATTGTCGTTGAGTGCGGAGTGAAGGAGTGCAGATTATCAATTATAACACCTAAAATGTTAAAGTTGTTTACAATCAGAATTTTATTATGAACGACGGAAAAGTTGAGGTGAAGTTTGCGCTTCTCCGTCCATTTCGTAAATAGGATGACCGTGGATTTGGCGGGCAAGACTGTTAGCTCCTTTCAGTGAGAAGCGAGAAAGTTCTAGGAGACTTTCACTTCCCACAACAGCTTATTCTAGGATACCGAAATTGACCCGGTCAAGGTCAAGGGCTATTATTTCGAGGATCGAACTCTTTTTCGATCAGTAGCAATTTATTAGGACACATCTCGTCGCCCTTTCGGGCTATTTACCTAAAGACATTAACCTTGTCTTGTTAGTCAGACAACATTTCGATACATGTTAGAGGTATGACTTCCACAGACACATCAGTGTCTGATTGCTTACTCTTTCGGGTTCATCGATCGAGTTAAGAGGACTTAGGGAGAGCTCTGTACTTATTAGTTTCCTTTCTGTTATCGATTAATTTAGTTCCACTGGTATACATGTTTTTTCTGATGAACTTCAACGTTAACTATATTTTAGGTAGTAAATCGGTCAGCACGAATTACCCCAACAAATAATGGCATACAAAAATTTTTTGGGATCTTATTATTGGTGTCTTTTGTTTTTACAACAGTTAGTGATGAAATTTTGAAAATTTGAAATTTAATTAATTTTTCTTAGACGCAGCTGGAGCAGGTATAAAATTTCCATGACGTTTGCACTCCTTAATGACAAACTCGTAATCACTTTGCTTCGAAAGTGTGACATCATTTCCGATGAGAATGAGTAGCGACTTTGCACGCGAAAGAACAACGTTTAAACGCTAGGAAAACAATAAATAAAAAATACAATATGACTATATATAGCACATGGTATTATACGAACCTTTGGATTTCTTAAAAAACCCAAATTTTTGCATCTCGATCGCACAAATGATACGATTATTACTGCTTTCTCCTTGCCTCTATAGGTTTCTACCGAACCGGTTTCTACTTGAATTTTAAGATGCTTATTTAAATCTTCTTGAATTGACATGCATTGAGAGCGATATGGCGATATTATGCCAATATCAGTTTCTTCTAACTTGCGTCCATCGCCTAGACCACTTTCTAATAAATCGTCTACATATTTTAAAACCAATTCGMCTTCATTCCAATTGTAAAAGCTGTCAAAATTGGTAATTATAATAAATAAACAACTGTTTGCAAGAATATATAAAAGAAGTAATGCAAATAAATTTAACAAATGATAATATCACACATATTGATCGATATACAAAGTGCGTTCCAAAGTGAACAGGACTTGAATATAGCGCCTTCTATAAGTCGACTGGTGCGTTAGAATCTGCTATCTATATCGATTGTCCAGTGAGAATCTTGGCATTTMATTGATTAGAAGTGAAGTTATTGCGTTTTAGGTTTCAGTATGTTTGTGTTATCGGTGCGAAAATGTTCTTCGAACAAAGAGCCAACATWAAATTTTGTTTTAATATTGGTAAAACTTTTACCGAAACGACTCAATTGATGAAAGAAGTTTATGGCGATGATTGCCTATCCCGTAGCAGAGTGCACGAGGAAATTGAATTGACCGAACATTTAGGCYCTTGAAAGGTTTGTGCACAGTTTGTTCCGCACAAATTGACTAACGACTAAAAACGCCGTCTCATTGATCGACGCTTGTAGAGGCCATTCGAAAGGCCAACGAGCTAAAACACTCGTTCGACATGCTTTTGGGCCGTGCAAAAAACTGTATTAATGCAGAAGGAGACTATTTTAAATAAACTATTTGTTCTGTTTTTTTTTAAGTCCTGTTTACTTTGGAAACCTCCTTGTACATTTGCATATGTTATAAAGACARTTCTAAATGCGATAGGTTGGGACTATAGTAAGGTCTAAGCAAATTTTATTTGCCATTGGCTTTAAACTTAATTAAGCTTTAGAATGTAGAAGGCAAATCAGAATAAAAAGTCAGACATAGGCGCCGAGATCTTCATTATCGTTATCTGGGGGCTAGAAAAGCTTTGGTCTACTATGCATTCCAATACCTTCCTATTAAAATTAACTACATACAAATTTTTTGATTATCGGTTATTCACCTGCTACTGTCCTCGTCGTATTGTTCTCTACCTTTCACAGCGTGAAACAAAATAGGAAAATTCGGGTCATGCAAACCTTTCCACTTGGCTGCCAAATTAGTATTTTCTGCAATTAAAATTACAATAAGTAATAATTTCACATTCTACCAGTATGATACATTGTTTTTTTTACTTTCAAACTCTACCTTTGCTTGCCATGGACTCCAACTTATTATCGTAGTAAAGTTCATTGAAAAGCTTCACGATCGCTGGATGTGAACGGAAGTTACGACATAATCTTGTCTGTATGCTTCGATTATAGTGACCATTAGCCTCGTTGGCGTCATAACATTTATGTTGTAATTGTCGTTCCATCAAGGATATACCTAGTCCTAAAGCTTCGGCACGTTTTGACTTTATTATCGGGCCCAATTGTTTATGATCACCGGAAAAAATAAAATTTGATTGTTTTGTCAAACCACCAACCAAACCAATCAAGCTTTCAGACATGGAACAAGCGGCTGCTTCATCCAGGAAAACATGCGTGAAGTGTTGCAGACCACCGGTGATCAATTTACCGAGGCAACTTAGAGTACACACCACAATACGATATCGTTGTAGTATTGCAATATCCGGCCAGAAATGCCAGTCATACATATTTGAATATTCAAGCAATAATTTATTAAGATTTTCGCGACGGCTCTCCTGTGAACAACAATATATGCGCGCCAAAATGTTGGGACGTGGTTTCTCACCAAGCGATAGTGTATTGCAAATACGTAAAGCGATTTCATCGCAAGCGCAATTCGGACCGGCCGTAATAAGTATTCTAGATTTTTGATCGTGCAATAGTAACTGCAGTATGGACTCTACAATTATTGAAGTTTTACCCGTTCCGGGTGGTCCAAATATGATGTATGGTATTTGTAGCTTAGAATTCTTACAGCCCGATACAATGTTATGTACAGCTTCAATCTGCTCAGGATTAGTCGCTATATTTTTATTGTAGAAGGACAAGCTACATATGTATGTATTCATTTGAAAATGGTTGAAAAAGTTTGCATAAATCATTTAAAATTTCATTAAATAAAATAACAGCGTGTGTATTAAAACTCACCACATTTGCGGCAGACTCACGGTAACAATTGGGTTGGGAAAGAGGAAGTGCTGCAGCATAGCACACCGTTCACCATACAGGCTTAATGCATAATATTGATAACACAGTGTACGTCGTGCTGGACAAAATATGATAAGATAAGTCACCTTTGGATCTGTTTGTAATCCATTTTCAGTTTCGATAGTCGCTTTTTTTGCTTTGTCATTTACATCTTCAATTCGGCCAATATAAGTTGTTGCTATGGTTTTACCTCGTACATTCAACTCTAGTGAACCGCTGATCAGAAATTCAAGAATTTGATCTTTAGTGAGTGCTTTTGTTTCGGCACATTCAGCGACAATCAAAACGCGATCGTATTGGCTGAGTAAGACTTCGTAGGAATATCCGATTTTACGTGATTTTTTCGACAGCTTCATGGATCGGTGCAACAAGAAGAGTAATAATTGCAATACATATATATATTTAAATGTTTTGTCTAGCTGCAATATCTTTCGGTATGCAATCTATATTACAATAAGTAAGGTCCCTCACATACAATCACCAATCACATGGAATAAAGTCAACTGGATGTTCGAATATCTTGATATTAGTTATAGGAGGGCTGGGTGAAGTTTTCGCCCAATTTTATTGATTTTGGGCACAAAGAAAATCTCTATATTTAAATATATGGAAGCTAAGGGAAGTATTAAACCGAATTACTCCATTTCTGATAAGCAGAGATATAATTGCCTAAAAGGTCCTTCTCTAAATTGCATTTGTTTATCTTACACATTGACCGATATTTTCAGTCAAAAGTCAACAACAGATACTGGAGTCCACATTTCCGTTATTTGTCGTTAATTTAGTCGAAATCGTTAGGTCGGGTCCCGAGATACATATGTACATATGTATGTGATTTCACCTAAAAGTGGGCAGTGCTACACTCATCGTCCAATTTTTACCCTGGCTCGTATAAAGCCCTTTCATACCATCTCGGGTGTAAAATTTTATATCACCGACATATTTATCGCACTTTTAGGAGTTTTTAATAGTTATGTTGGGAGTGAAAGGGGTAATCATCCGATTTCATCTATCTTTTACAGTGACGGCAGGGGTGCTTAAGGGATTTGTCTTTAGCGAATTTAGTTATTGTCGCTTAAGTGGTTTAGGAGATGTGAATATTAAACCAAATAGAAGGCGGGGCCACACCCATTGTTTTTCTTTTTCTAATTTTTACCCCGCAGTGCATCTTTATCTTAACTTAGTGTTTAGTTATGACATTTTAGAGGTTTTCGCTTAATGGCGTTTTGTGGGTGTGGAAGTAGTCTGATTAACGGTCATCTACGGACTCGTACTCCGCTTTTTGTCAAGAAACACGTGTACCAGATTTCATATTTTATCTATCTCGATTAGTTTTAGGTGATACAAACAACCGCCAGGAGATCAAAAGTATTGTACTCTGCAGCAACACGTTGCAAGAGTATTAAAAGGTGCGGTTCAAACCATTTACTTAAATAAATTGATCTTTAATTTTTTACAAATGCATAATACTCAAAAATTGATATAGTGATATAGATTATTTATAATTCTTAAATGTATAACTTGTTAGATCAAAAGGTTGAGAGTAAATATTAAACCCATATTTCCAATTACTTGAAGAGCTATCATCAGAACAATACTCTAATACAGTTACTTTAAGCACTCACCGTGAAACTATATCGATTTGGCTGTTGTTGTGATTGGGTTAATTTCACATCACGTTGTATGATACGTCTGTATTTGGAAAAATTGTCAACATCTTCAATTTGTAGCAGCAATTTCATAGCACCTAGAATATTTTCTGGTGTAAAAATTTGACCACCATTAAAGTAATTAGCAAATTGTGAAGAATATTCGCAAAGCGCTTCATCAGCAAATTTCTTCTTCTTCAACTCCAATAGTGCAGGCGGCGGCAGAAATTGCTCTAAAGCTTCAGTTACTTTGAAAAATCTGCGAATATTTGAATAATATGAATGCATCTAACACAATATAACTATGTACACTTATGTTAATACGAAATACTTACAGATTATTCGGTAAACGATGCTGTTTTTCATTTTCATTTTCAGCGTCAGCGTTCAGAATGAGCTTTTTTTTAATGGTCTTATGCAATTCTTCTATTTCTTTGTACTGCATAAGTTTTCGGAGATTTATGCAGAAAAATTCGCTGCCGCTTTCAAAATCCATTAAATAGCCCGTACGACTGAGAAAAGTGCCGATCTAAAAATGAAGTAGTGAAAAGCAAAAGCAAATAAGGAAGGGCTAAGTTCAGGTATAATTAAACGTTTCATAACCTCGCAACTTGCAAAAATCAACGCTAGGGAATTAYCTTAATACTTGTAAAACATCAACAAGAGGATCAGAATCGAAGCAATTATATACAATATCACACTTAGTAAAATGAACATATTTTCAAAATGAGCAGAACTGTGCATGTCTTCACAAAAAAGTCAAAAATCCAACTTAGATTGTTGAAATTATGAATTGTTCGAGGAAAATGATATACAACGCCATCAATTATATCACTTTTATCTAAATATGGGCGTAAAACAACGGAACTTGTTGATAGAGCCATCTTCAGGAAAAGCAAGGCTGATTCTTTTAAATCAAACAGAAAGACAACAACGAATTTGGGCTTAACGTATCCAGTAGACTAGTGCGAAGTCCTTTAAATGATGGTCAGTTGTTTGGATGCATGGTCGCTGGGGTAGTTCTTATTAAGATATCGTACATACTGACCAATATACGCAGTATAAAGTAATCTGGCAGTTTAAAATTTTTATAATATATGTATATGAATTACTAGGGGATCCGGCCACGCATTGCTGTGGTATACATCTTATACTATTATTCATATAATAAACTATTCAATACAGTGAAAATTTTATTGACCGAAAAAGAATTCAARGTATTGTACTTGAGGTTTAATTCTGAATCTGTTCATATAAATAAATTTCATTGGAAAAAATAACGAATTTAAAGCTTCTCAATGTCTGGTAACCAGCGTCTGTCCGGTTAACAGAGGTGTCCGCCTAATTGATTGCACTTAATAARCATCAACAATGTGTGGCCACTTAATAGGGCGTCCATTTAAGAGAGCTTTCATTGTATTTTTTATTAATGAATTGTTTTAACTATCCTGTCTTCTAAGTTGGTTGAAACTGGACACAGTGTGCTAAATTTAGGAGTCCAATTTCATTATATAATATAAGGTTCATTGGGGGCTAGTGAATCTTTTAGCTGATTTTAATTTAGTTTTGGTTTTATGACATATCATTACCAGAAAAAGAAGCCATCTAGAAACCGGGAACTGGAGGAAATATTGCCCTAATTTWTTCCTCTAGCCCAAATGGGTAAAAAACAGGGTAATACTTACCCCCCAGTCCTCAGTTTCTGATGTATGGGGGTATGGTTGCTTCTGGAGTTGGTGTGCTTAATTTGGGTCTTAGCCTCTTCTATTTCTATGTGTGGAACTTATTGGAAAACCGTATTCCAAAACATCGAATTTCATCAAAAAAGTACCTCCAAACTGCCGTATCGACTTACTGGATCAAAATATCCGCAAATAATAACAGAAATCGAGTGGGAAGCATGCGTCGACGACTGGGGACAATAATTGCAATAAAATGAAAGCAAGAAATAATAATAAATAAATCTAATACTATTGTAATTTACTTTGATTTATATACATATGTATACACATATAATATTTTCAGGGTTTTAGTTTTATAAAGTTGTATTCTGATAACATTCTGAATTTTAAAAAAGAGAATTTGATAATGAACGATAATGAACCAAAAGAGTCCACGTATGAACGCAGTCTTAGTGATAATTTACTACATTCAGAGTTCCTTAGAAATATACTACATATTTATACATACATATGTATGTCCTCAAAGAAACACTCACCAACAGCAAAGGGTATACAATTTCATGATCCTACAACAAAYATAATACAAGTGCCTGAAGTGGATAACGGCCAATAATGGTTTATGGTTCCGTAAACAAATAAAAATTTTGAAAAGTATGTGCCGTCTTACGAAGTTGTTTAGCTTGAAAGTCTGGTAAAACTTTATACATATCACGATAAAAATATTATAAACAATCTTCAACGAATCAATTTTGCTGATTTTACATTTTTCTCTCCTTGTTTACAAGTATGAAGTACATATGTAAATATTGTTTAGCTCTTCGGCTCAAACTCATTATCCATAATTGCATCACTTCAAAAAAACTGTATACACGATATACATATACATATATACATATATACGGATGTGAGTATTTTAATATTTTCAACTGCGTCTCAGAGAAAAGCTTGAATTTACTTAAATAATGAGTCATATAAATCGAGAAATATTTTAAAATATAAAAATTTACTCAAACACATTGTTGAAATAATTGAAAACACCACTTGTAACTAAATAATAAAGTTAGTTTTAGAAACTAAACAAGAAAAAACGTTAAATTCGGCTGCACCGAAGCTAATATACCCTTCACAGGTGCATTTCTTTTAGTAACTATGTGTACAGTTTGTATGGAAGCTATATGCTGTAGTAATCCGATCTGAACAATTTCTTCGGAGATTACATTGTTGCCATAGAAAATAACTTGGGCCAACTTTAGTGAAGATACATTGTCAAATGTGAAAGTTTTCCATACAAGAACTTGATTCCGATYGTTCAGTTTGTATGGCAGCTATATTTTATAGTGGTCCGATATCGGCAGTTCCGACGAATGAATAGCTTCTTGAAGAGAAAATGGTGTTAGCAAAATTTCAAAACGATATATTAAAAACTGAGGGACTAGTTCGTATATATAAAGACAGACGGACAGACAGACAGACGGAMATGGYTGAATCGAATCAGCTCAACATACTGATCATTTATATATGTATATACTTTATAGGGTCTCCGACGCTTTCTTCTGGGTGTTACAAACTTCGCGACAAAATTAATATACCCTGTTCAGGGTATAAAAATGTCTTCAAAACAGAAGCGAAAAGATATTCATGGGATGACCGTTAGAAGAGTACTACATTCGGCTGGCTATAATTCGCGGGTTGCCCGAAAGAAGCCGTTGATATCTTCACGTAACCAGAAGAAGCGCCTAGACTACGCAAAAGAGTATAACAAAAAAACAAACACATTCTGGGACCAAGTACTCTTCTCAGACGAGAGTAAATACAATATCTTTCGGAGCGATGGTCATACTTCGGTGTGGAGAAAGCCAAACACTGAATTTGAAAAACAAAATCTTGCTCCAACAGTGAAATACGGTGGTGCTGGTGTGATGGTGTGGGGACGCATGGCTGCTGCAGGTGTGGGTGAGCTGGTATTCATAGAAGACATTATGGACAAAACGGTTTATTTAAATATTTTGAAGCAAATTTGAGAAAAAATGCTCAAAACTAAATTTACTAAGCTCATTCACATTTCAGCAAGACAATGACCCGAAGCATTCGGCCCATATTGTAAGAATGTGGTTAACTTATAACACCGCTCACGTCTTGCCTCATCCACCACAATCTCCAGACCTCAACCCAATTGAGCATTTGTGGGAGGAGTTGGAAAGRCGGGTGAGAAAGCGGGCAGTTTGCAACAACCTGGAGTTGAAGCAGGCTTTATTAGAGGAATGGCACAAAATAACACAGCAAAAAACTCCAAAACTAGTATATTCCATGCCAAGGCGTCTGGAAGCTGTAATCAAGCAAAATGGACTACCCACCCAATATTAATTAAATTGCATAATGTTTTTTTTTATACTCTCGCAACAAAGTTGCTAAAGAGAGTATTATAGTTTTGT
>NW_017536186.1:13139-14793 GCF_001853355.1 Bactrocera latifrons | reverse complement strand
GGTGAATCGACAAGGCAACGTACAAGGACAATGGCTACGGAATACGATAGGGCAAAGGAGAAGACAGGAGGCGCAGCTGTAGGCAGGGGAGGTCAGGGACCTAAGCGAAAGTTCAGCTAYCTTGATGCTCTCTCGCCAGAAGASCGGGCGYTGTTCGAGGAGCATGCCAGGGAGGAGGATGACGACATGCCCTCTTGCAGCGGCGCCCGGCGTGCAGTAGCRACTATGTCCGCGGATGCAGCCCAGAGCACCACCAAGGACCCCCGAAACAGGTCCAGTCACTCAGACTMGGGTGAATCTCATCGGGCAGAGGCCGGTGGTGCACGCAGGRGAAGAAGGAGGCACCGGAGGGGAGGGCAGATATCTCTCCCAACAGCCGACAAACCAGGCGGGTGCGATGCCCCGCGTAGGAAGGCCATGAGCGGTGCCTGCCTAAAGTGGTATCTGCGGTACCTCCGGGACGGGATGACTCCCGAAGCGGCGGAATCCCTGGCCAAAAGGAGATATGTAGATACCGGGTCATCCCCCACAAAGGAGTGTGGCAGGACTACGTCCGTGTGTGCGCAAGGCAGCCGGTCTATGGACCGTGGCCAGGTTAGTGCATCACTGACCGAAATGCGGGGTGACGGGGAAGCACTCACCTATGCACAGGCAGCAAAGAGGAAGAGTGGTCAGCTCACACCACAGGAGCCCCCCAGTTCCAAAAGGCTGAGKGACGRCGGCACGAGGGCAACCGGAGGCCAACCATCAACCCAGGCTCCGCCACGGCTGTACTGCAAAGGTATCCGTATGGCTGTACTGCCTCAAAACTATCCGGCGGAGTCGTTGGAGTCGGAGCAGCTCRCGGTGCTCCAAAACCTCCTCCTGGAGGAAGTATTTAAAGGTGCGGAATACGCGGCGTCTTTCCTTGGAGTAGACTTCAGAGGTGGMATGCTGCAGGTGGACTGTATGGACGAGTTGTCCGCCAACTGGCTGCGGGAATTTGCCCCAAAGCTGGGAATCTGGACCGGTCCTGTCCTCTGTGCAAAAAGGGCGGAGGATCTGCCGGTCATGCACCGGATGACAATGTTCCTCCCCCGCAGCGATGACAAGCCGTATGAGTTTGCCCTGAGGCTGATTAAGAATCAGAACCGGGGCCTTAGCATCGCGGCCTGGCGCGTAGTCAGCAGCCAGGTAGAGGAAAAGGGTGACCTACGTGGATGGAGATTGTACCTGTACATTGATGACGAATCGTACAGGTACGTCCGTGCTGCAAGCTTCCGCCTGTTTTACAGGTTTAGCATGGCGGTCATGAGGCCGCACAAGACTGTGACCACAGGGAGCAARGAAGCRGGGAAATCTGCCACTCAGCCGAGCGGCAGYGGGCCCAAGCAGAACACAACGGTGGCAAGCAAGGTGGTGGAGAGGATGCAGGTGGACGACGTRGCAAAATAACCGGGCGTGAGCGCAGAGCTGACTACGCTAGTCGCAAACGCTGACGTCCCGGCTGCCCAGGAAGCCGGTCTACMCTCCACCCAGGAACTCCTCGAGRGACTAGGCTACCAGGAGGACAGCAGTGCGTACGACGGAGGGGATGTGGACATGCCTCCCTTCGAGCCAATACTATAATGGCCGTCGACGTGGAAGTTGCCCAAGTGAACCTGCATCACGCGGC
>NW_017536186.1:8408-11489 GCF_001853355.1 Bactrocera latifrons | reverse complement strand
CAATACATCTCATAAGAGTGGGAGCGACAAGAGGCTGTCCACAGGGAGGTGTGCTATCACCTCTACTATGGAGCATTGTCGTGGACGAACTATTAGCATTGCTAACTGACAATGGGATCCGCTGCCAAGGGTATGCGGACGACATTGTGATAATAGCAAGAGGCAAATTTGAAGATMCTCTCTGTGACCTAGTGCAACGGGGTCTAAATCTGGCAAAGGGGTGGCGCAGAGGAGTGGAACTAAACATCAACCCCTCAAAGACAACCGTAGTCCCTTTCACAAGGCGCATGTCCCTACCCGGCTTGAGGAACCTCACACTTGGGGGCAGAGAGATCGAGATGACTAGCAAGGTCAAATACCTGGGTCTTACCCCTGCGGTGGAAGCAGCATGTGAACCAAACGTCAAAAGCTACAAAAGCGTTAATGGTGTGCAAACGGCTGGCGGGTAAATCCTGGGGCTGTAAGCCAAAGATCGTTAGGCGGTTGTACACCATGATTGTGCGACCGATAATTACAAATGGGGCGGTGTCCTGGGCTTCCGTAGCGTCGCAGGCTTCGGTGGTTAACCGACTATCGAAGCTTCAGCGGCTAGCATGTGTTTGCATGACGGGCGCTATGCGAACCTGTCCGACGGCAGCTCTGGAGGTCCTGCTGGAACTTACACCGCTCCATATAATGATAGGCCAAGTAGCCAAGCACTCACTTCTGCAGATAACAGCAGAGGGATGCGGCAAAGGCAATATAATTTCGTCCTAGATGATGGAGAGGATAAGTGRCGACATTCCTATTGCCMTCCTCMCAAGGGACGGKATTACGAAATCAACTCATTTCACAAAAAGGTTTAAGGTTACCCTCGGGAGCAAGAGTGAGTGGAACGACCCCACTCTTGAGCAAATGCTAAGGGATAGTACACTGAGGTGGTATACCGACGGCTCAAAAGCGTCGGAAGGAATAGGTGCGGCTATTGTAGGCCCGGGCTCTCCATTCCGATGGGAAGCTTTCCTAGTATTTTTCACGCTGAAGTCCTGTCTATAAGTCGGTGTACAGAGATAAGATAAGTCAAGCGGCACTAAAAGCGATTTCCTCCTACGAGATSAAATCGCTATTGTTGCAGGAGTGCAGAGAACGATCAAAAAACCTAGCTGCAAAGAAGCAGGTGCACCGAATCTAGGTGCCCAGCAACAGGGGCATGGCCGGCAACGAACTGGCTGACGAGCTAGCCCGCTCCGCAGCCTCCACCAGTATGGTTGCGCCCGAACCATTCATTGCGGTGGGTCCCCACACTGTGAAGGAGCTGCTCCGCAAGAGTGTGCAGGGAAAGGTATTGGCAGCGAGCGCACGGTATGGGTCATGCCAAGCTGCTAGTTGGGGGGTATAACCAAAAGAGGTTTAARTCGTTAATTAACCTCCCAAGAAACAAACTCAGGATCCTGGTTGCATTCTATACCGGCCACTGCAAGTTGAARAGGCACTTAACTAATATGGGCCTATCATCTTGCGYCAACTGTCGGTTTTGCGACAGGGACCCTGAAACCCCGGAGCACCTGCTAATCGACTGCATTGCAGTGTGTAGGCGCAGGTCGAAGGCCCTTGGAGCCATGTTTCCGGATAGGGGTCACATCGCCTCGCTAGCACCCAGCAAAATACTGGACTTCGTCAATATGCTGGGGCTAARCGAATCCCTGTGAGTTARGAGAGGGCACAATAGATCTAAGGTCGCAGTACATTCCTCAGTTATGTATCTATCTATCTATACTACCAAATAAATGGTATTGCCATATCTGCCTCRTTGTCAACAAAWGAAAATAAGCAAAAACTTTATACCCCAAATACATAAATGGCAAACGCCAAAAATCTTAACAATTTTTTATAAAAGAAAAAAAGTTGCAGAAAGSAGTTCTACGCGAAAGAACTCTGAACACCTCGGTGTTGGATCGGCCAGTGTTATTTTTCTTGTTGTGCAAATAAATAATAAAGCTTTATTTGCAATAAATATTAAAAAAATTAATACACAAAAACATTATAGTGAAGTGTTAGTAAGTGAAAAGTGCATAATATAATTGAAAAAGTTATTCACAATATACAAATTATCAATTTAAGAGTTGTAAATTTTTTAACTTTAAATGCAAATATTTTTAAAACTATAAGTCAACGGCAACTATATATATACATATATATTTTCGTGATCTGGAGAACGTCACCTTTCCAGTGACATCCACTTTATACCCGAAATGCGGGGATGATATTCTAAATTTTACCCTTATATTTTAGTAAAAGTCGTAAAAAAAAAAACTCTGGAACAATTATATAAAAAATAATCAAATTTTTWAGCACGTAATTTAAAATCCGTCAAAATGACSGTMTTKKTAGTTCTAGTGTTAAAGCACATACATATGTAAGTGTTTCATGGGATAGGTGTTCAAATGTGTATAACYAAAGGATTGCATGTACCAATTTACTAATTGGCCATGATTTGAGTAACCGATATAACATACACAGGGATTTATATATTACATATTTTTAAAAGAATGTCAATTCACTAGCCCTAGCGCTACAAACCCAATCCGTACTTAGTCGGCTTTCAAATTGTTGAGTTATTTTTTGTTAATAATAACTTAAATATGATAGTAAGCGCAGCTTACTCTCAGTGACATCCACTTACAATGGAATGGTTAATATGATCTACTTGTATGCAAATTTATATGTATATATACATACATACCATCTTTATTTATTAGTTAAAATTAATGTGATTAATACGGATATACTACATACCTTACCAGCTGGATCTCTCCCAATACGATGACATATTTTGTTATTTTTAGGCAAGTTCAAGAATTCAACAAATGATTTTCGCACTTCCTTCCTCTTTATAAGCCAATCGCTTTTGGGATAAGGTTCTTGCAGTTCGTACAAATATATGAGAAATTGTCCAATTACATCCTTTTCTAAATAAGAACGAGAGATAATTATGAATAAAATACTATGGACGTACGTAATTTAAACTCCACAAGTTTAAATGCATAGATATGTATGTCCATAACGTACTATCAGGGATAATGGGATGCCCAACTTATTCCA
>NW_017536186.1:6280-7568 GCF_001853355.1 Bactrocera latifrons | reverse complement strand
TCTCACACTGGAATAAGTTGGGCATCCCATTATCCCTGCTGAAAATAGACATGTAATAATAAACCGCACTATTGCATTACGCCACTCACCGAATGAAATGAATGGAATTTTTCGCGTTTGGTGTGTTTTGCGCGATTTTTGCGGCATATTAACAGTTGCAAATTACTTATCCGCCTACAAATGCAATTATTAAAGTTAAGGACTTTTTATTGCAGACACCTTGTATACGACAATAGAAAGGCAACAAATTTAAATCGATTATTGCTTGCTATGTTTTGTTTACTGTTGTTAATTACTGGTCAGCCCGATAACATATTTAACGTACACTTAATCGAACTTTTACCGTTAGCACCCACTTTTRTACTGAAAATTACACAATTCCAATAAAAGCGGTCGCAACACAACCGACAGTGCTGGAAAACGGCTTGTCGCAATTCTCGTCTAAAAGTTGACACAAAAAACAACCGCGCGCAAGAGTCTGTAGTGTACGTATTTCAACTAATGTGTACTTTATTTAGCAAACTCATTCATATAAAAATGGAAATAGTTCGACGATTTAACMAAATTTTTATAAGCAAATGAATCTATGCTATAAGTTATTAATATTCCCCTTCTAATAAAGCATTAAAGATTTACATTTTATTTACTATAACAATTTGCATATGATTCGTAACGATTTCCAACACTGTCTATCTGATCCATTATCTACTTGTGTATCACGAATGCATTCGCAATATACTTATATTGGAATTCCATATGCCGGCATGCAGATCGGAATGTTTCGGCTAACATCGGCGACACGATCAGTGTATATACGTTTTTGGTATTGGGTTTTACATACATACATATACAAACAAGAATGATAGATAACTGAGTGATTGTTCTTTATGTATCTACAACAATTTATTTCACAAATATTAAATAAACAAAATTATATGTATGTATRTATGTGTATTCAAGTATAAAAAACTCATATAGACCGAATGCTAACTGTATATATGTAAACATATATTCTTATAATAATAATAAGGGAGTGAGAGTATTTGCTGCTTCTATTATCGTCAACAAGCACAAACAGTAAATACTTATGGCATGTATCAAAATTCAAATACATTGTACATATGTATGCATGTATATAGTATGTACCTACATACATACATATGTAAATATGTAATAGAAAGGCAACAAATTGTATGTACCTACATACATACATATGTAAATATGTTATGTATGTATTCATGTATTCGGGTTGTATTCGGAACTAGCGGGTCGTCTGACATATTGGCGA
>NW_017536186.1:3933-5660 GCF_001853355.1 Bactrocera latifrons | reverse complement strand
TTATAACGGCACTTTTTTTATTGAACTATGTCTATAAAACATTATATTAAGGAGAATAATGGGCAAAAAGAAAACCCGAAAAAATAGAAACATTTAACTATGTGCAGTAGTAGCACTACTATTATTTTGACCGCAACTGTACATATGTACATATGTATTTCTCAGAATTGAACACTCTACAAAAGTGCTCATTTCGACAAAGTCGAAACTCACGCCGGCGAGGTAGTACGGGGCTCTTATTATGATTTTTCCACGAAATTCACATTTTTTTTGTTTCTATCTCATAAATGACAAGAGCTATCTGCTAAAATACACGTCCGAGGTCAAAATCGCTATCATTAATACTTCTCGAAATATTCGGCTTTTTAATTAATGCTGTATGGAATTTTCATAGCTTTTTTTTATTACATACCATCTTCCTAGTACACTTTCCAGTAAACAAATCAAGAAGTAATTAATATAACGCGATAAAATTTTGCTCTAAGAATTCCTTTAAAGTATGCCATCTTATGATCAGTGTCCAAATCCAACAAAGACTGTTCGAGCAGCTAGGTACTGAATATATGGACCCCAGTAAACATAGTTGACTTTTTACCGAAAAGTAACTCCATGGGTTGTTGACGAGTACTCTCAGAGAGCAGGAGTGCAAGCCGTGTTTGATGGCGTGCATTTTTTGCTGCACAGAGGCGGTTGCGAATCTTGGCTGCAACAAGATAGTGGTCCGAGTCGATGTTAGGACCTCGGAGCGTACGCACATCTAAAACACTGGAGACGTGTCTTCCGTCTATCACAACATGATCGATCTGGTTGGTGGTTTTTCGATCCGGGGACAGCCAGGTAGCTTGATGTATTTTCTTATGTTGGAATCAGTACTATAGATAACCATTTGAATGGCTGAATTTACCGACCGTAGTGCCAAATATACCTTCTATGCCCACCCTGGCGTTAAAGTCGCCAAGCACGATTTTGACATCGTGGCGGGGGCAGCTCTCATAAGTGCGTTCCAAGCACTCATAAAAGGCATCTTTGGTCACATCGTCCTTCGCTTTGATGCGGATTGTGGCTACACGTTCATTCACCGGAGTGAATGATAGTACTCGGCGACGGAGTCTCTCTCCCACCACGAATCCCACACCACTRTAGTAAATGCTACAAGGACCTACTCGTCTCTGTCCTTGTCCCGTCCATCGCATTTCTTTTACGGCGGTGATGTCAGCCTTTATTTTCACGAGGACATCAACCAGCTGGGCAGCGGCACCTTCCCTATTAGGGGACCGAACATTCCATTTCTCAAATCATAGTCCTTAATTCGTTTGCCATGGTCGTCATCAAAAGGGGGGTCACTCATCTGAGGCTTGTTGTTTCATTTCATCGGGGGTAGTTTTTTTACGTGGTAGGGGATATTTCGCCTTCTCACTTTAGCTCGCCTTCAAACAGATGTTCTTAGGCTAMCCAGAGGATACTTGGTCAAAGAGCGGAAGTCGTGAGCTGCTTGAGTCATATGTAAAAGCATCGTTTCTGGCCACTCCTAAGTGAGTGGCGATCAGAGAACTTTCCTCACTTGCTTGAACTTCAACACATGACTCCATCCAGCCTGGTTTTCGGAAAGAGCAAAAGAACAGCTGGTACGACGAGGAGTGCCGTGTCGCAGCGCAGCGCCCATCCCGCAACGTTACGATCGACCAGAACACGTATGGGATCGGATAGATATCGAGGGTTGAAGAGGG
>NW_017536186.1:0-1626 GCF_001853355.1 Bactrocera latifrons | reverse complement strand
GTAAATTCGGGTTTCAGGTTTGTATATTAACACAATTTTCACTTCAATACTCCTTAACCCTGCTTAGATAACGTACGTCTGCGAGACGTACACTTGTTTTATTTTTCGTTCTGTCTCTCACAACCGTTAAGAGGGAATATTCTCACTTTCAGTTTTCTCAGTCGTTAACTGCAGCTTGTGAGTGGTGACAGTTTTTCAGTGATAAGTATTTTCTCTGATATTACAAGTTTGTTTTCTGAGGTATGTACGTCTGAGAGACGTATCGTTATCTTTTAGGTAACTTTTAAACTTTTTTATGTTCTCGTTTTTTCGTGTATTTGATGAAGCTCTGAGAGGTTTTATACATAATTTCTCATTTCTTTTAGWTAATAAACATRGAGAATTAAAGTGTRGATGACACAAAAATTGCTGCTCTTTTGCAGGATATTTTGGATGGCTCAAATTCATCGGAAAATGGAATCGAATCAGAAAATGAATTGCTGGAGGATAATGTATAAAGCGACGTGGAATTTGAGTTTATTGATTGTAAATCCTCTCAAGAATTACCGCAAGCCTCTGCACACTTAAATTCACCTTCCGATTATCGCATTATTACGCTACCCCAACCGACCCATAAAAGTAAAAGTAAGCATTGCTGGACTCCGTCAAAAGGTCAAAATTCTTGACGAATTTCTAGAATAAACATTGTTCGAACAGCTAGAGGGGCTACTCGTCATTGCAAATACTGAATGATCTAATCTCGTGTTTCAATGCTTCCTTAACGGAAAAAATAATTTCGGAAATTGTGCGTTGGACAAATGCTGAGATTTATATTATTATTAAATGTCCTAGAAATACGCGCATTAATTGGCATGCTTACCTTATCAGCAGTATTAAAGGATAATCATTTATCAACCGACGAAATTTTCAATACTTCTTATCCGATATACAGCAACTATGAACCGCGAGAGATTCGATTTCTTAATTCGGCGACTTAGAATGGATGATAAATCTTTGCGCCCTTCTCTAAAACCAAATGAGGCATTCACGCCCGCCAGGAAGATATGGGGCCTTTTTATAAAGCAATGCCAAACGAGCTACAATCCCGGATCTCATACTACAATTGATGAACAGCTTTTTTGATTTCGTGGGCGTTGCCCTTTTAAGATGTTTATTCCCAACAAGCCAAATAAATATGGAATAAAAATTGTGATGATATGCGATAGTACCACGAAGTATATGTTCAATGCAATGCCGTATTTGGGAAAATCGACAAAAACTTCTGATCTCCATTGGGGRAGTTTTACGTCAAAGAGCTATCCCGAACAATTCATGGTTCATGTCGAAATATTACCTGCAACAATTGGTTCACTTCGGTCCCTTTAGCAAAAAGCTTGCTAAAAGAACCGTACAAATTGACGCTTTTAGGAACCATAAGGTCGAASTAAAGAGAGATCCCAGAAGAAATGAAAAACTCACGTTCTCGGCAGGTTGGAAGTACCATGTTTTATTATGACGGACCTTTGACTATTTTGTCCTACAAACCTAGGCCATCAAAAATGGTTTATTTATTGTCTTCCTGCAATGAAGAAGGCACGATTGATGTCAAAAGTTTAAAGCCCGGCATGATATTATATTATAACCAAA
>NW_017536185.1:2103271-2111231 GCF_001853355.1 Bactrocera latifrons | reverse complement strand
CCATTGTTGCTGAGGTTACTGAAGCCGCTGAGCCAGCTGAGCCCGCTGCTGAAGAAGGAACTGAATTGGCTGCTGATGGTTACCGTTACAAAACAATTCGCCGTTTGAAATACCGCAAACGCCGCGATGTTGATGAAGTCCCACAAAATGAATACCTCCCACCTACTGAAGACGCTAAAGAATCCGTTGTTGCTGAGGTTACTGAAGCCGCTGAGCCAGTAGAGCCCGCTGCAGAAGAAGGAACTGAATTGGCTGCTGATGGTTACCGTTACAAAACAGTCCGTCGCTTGAAATACCGTAAGCGCCGTGACGTTAATGAAGTSCCACAAAACGAATATCTTCCACCTATTGAGGATGCCCAAGAATCCATTGTTGCTGTGGTTACTGAAGCCGCTGAGCCAGCTGAGCCCGCTGCTGAAGAAGGAACTGAATTGGCTGCTGATGGTTACCGTTACAAAACAGTTCGTCGCTTGAAATACCGKAARCGCCGTGACGTTGATGRAGTSCCACAAATGGAATACCTCCCACCTACTGAAGACGTTCAAGAATCCGTTGTTGCTGAGGTTACTGAAGCCGCTGAGCCAGTGGAGCCCGCTGGAGAAGAAGGAACTGAATTAGCTGCTGATGGTTACCGTTACAAAACMGTTCGTCGCTTGAAATACCGTAAGCGCCGTGACGTTGATGAAGTCCCACAAAGCGAATATCTTCCACCTAATGAGGATGCTGAAGAAACTGCTGTTACTGAAGTTGCTGAACCTGCTGAGCCAGCTGCTGTTGGTGCTACCGTCTTAGCTGACGACGGTTACCGATACAAAGTAGTACGTCGGCTGAAATACCGCCACCGTCGTGATGTGAACGAACTACCCGCTAATGAGTACCTGCCACCAGCAGAGGAAGGCCAAGAAGTTGCGGAGCAACAACCAGAAGAAGAAACAGCTGCGCTCGCTGACGATGGCTATCGGTACAAAACTGTGCGCCGTTTGAAATATCGCCGCCATTAGTTAGATCAATTGCATTTTAAGACACATAGGAACAAAAAGCTATTATTCATGTACATAAAACATATAGGCAAAGGTATACACTTAAGATATGAAGGAAGGAATGAAGTAAATCACGAAAAAACATGAAACGTATGAAAAAATAAACGAAAAATAATTCAAAATAAAGGAAAACGGTTACTCATTGGGGAGGCATTTATCAAGTAATGGTTAATCACCATTGTTGTGTTTCAAAACAAAAGCCCACTGTAAAAAGCTTGCTTGTAGTACCCCTTCATCACTAGACATCCAATACCCACATAGTCTTATCTTATCACTTCCACCTTCCGTCACTTCCAACGCGAAACTTGCCTGGAACGCTTATCGTACTTTTACTCAGAAGTCTTACTATCGCTGGGTGCTATCCGTTCAGTTTAACGAAGACCTTCACAGAAATCTAACAAAATTTTAGAACGACTCGTGCTTTGAATAAGTGCAACGAAATATTTTCATTTAATTTTTAAATTACAGTTCTGAAGAAGTTCATACAAAATGCATTTGATGAAAAAGAGTGCAACTTATTTGGTGATCTTTCTGGGTAAAAAACAGTTTTAGATATTTATATAACTATGTACATAATACTTTATGTTTCTCTGTGTGTTTGACCTACATAAATTTGTATGTGATACATGTGCTTTATATATGTATGTATGTACATTTCTTTGTTCTTATGAAATTTATGACTTTGGTAACATGCTTCGGCTCGGAATTCTCTACACCTGTTCGCTAAAGAAGTGAAACTCTACAAACATTTTTTCTTTGCTATCTATGCTGTTTGTATTTATTTACAAAAGATAAGCAAAACAAAGATGACTCACATTACAAAAAACGGTTATTGTACATACATGTTGTTAGTCATTAACCNCCATTGTTGCTGAGGTTACTGAAGCCGCTGAGCCAGCTGAGCCCGCTGCTGAAGAAGGAACTGAATTGGCTGCTGATGGTTACCGTTACAAAACAATTCGCCGTTTGAAATACCGCAAACGCCGCGATGTTGATGAAGTCCCACAAAATGAATACCTCCCACCTACTGAAGACGCTAAAGAATCCGTTGTTGCTGAGGTTACTGAAGCCGCTGAGCCAGTAGAGCCCGCTGCAGAAGAAGGAACTGAATTGGCTGCTGATGGTTACCGTTACAAAACAGTCCGTCGCTTGAAATACCGTAAGCGCCGTGACGTTAATGAAGTSCCACAAAACGAATATCTTCCACCTATTGAGGATGCCCAAGAATCCATTGTTGCTGTGGTTACTGAAGCCGCTGAGCCAGCTGAGCCCGCTGCTGAAGAAGGAACTGAATTGGCTGCTGATGGTTACCGTTACAAAACAGTTCGTCGCTTGAAATACCGKAARCGCCGTGACGTTGATGRAGTSCCACAAATGGAATACCTCCCACCTACTGAAGACGTTCAAGAATCCGTTGTTGCTGAGGTTACTGAAGCCGCTGAGCCAGTGGAGCCCGCTGGAGAAGAAGGAACTGAATTAGCTGCTGATGGTTACCGTTACAAAACMGTTCGTCGCTTGAAATACCGTAAGCGCCGTGACGTTGATGAAGTCCCACAAAGCGAATATCTTCCACCTAATGAGGATGCTGAAGAAACTGCTGTTACTGAAGTTGCTGAACCTGCTGAGCCAGCTGCTGTTGGTGCTACCGTCTTAGCTGACGACGGTTACCGATACAAAGTAGTACGTCGGCTGAAATACCGCCACCGTCGTGATGTGAACGAACTACCCGCTAATGAGTACCTGCCACCAGCAGAGGAAGGCCAAGAAGTTGCGGAGCAACAACCAGAAGAAGAAACAGCTGCGCTCGCTGACGATGGCTATCGGTACAAAACTGTGCGCCGTTTGAAATATCGCCGCCATTAGTTAGATCAATTGCATTTTAAGACACATAGGAACAAAAAGCTATTATTCATGTACATAAAACATATAGGCAAAGGTATACACTTAAGATATGAAGGAAGGAATGAAGTAAATCACGAAAAAACATGAAACGTATGAAAAAATAAACGAAAAATAATTCAAAATAAAGGAAAACGGTTACTCATTGGGGAGGCATTTATCAAGTAATGGTTAATCACCATTGTTGTGTTTCAAAACAAAAGCCCACTGTAAAAAGCTTGCTTGTAGTACCCCTTCATCACTAGACATCCAATACCCACATAGTCTTATCTTATCACTTCCACCTTCCGTCACTTCCAACGCGAAACTTGCCTGGAACGCTTATCGTACTTTTACTCAGAAGTCTTACTATCGCTGGGTGCTATCCGTTCAGTTTAACGAAGACCTTCACAGAAATCTAACAAAATTTTAGAACGACTCGTGCTTTGAATAAGTGCAACGAAATATTTTCATTTAATTTTTAAATTACAGTTCTGAAGAAGTTCATACAAAATGCATTTGATGAAAAAGAGTGCAACTTATTTGGTGATCTTTCTGGGTAAAAAACAGTTTTAGATATTTATATAACTATGTACATAATACTTTATGTTTCTCTGTGTGTTTGACCTACATAAATTTGTATGTGATACATGTGCTTTATATATGTATGTATGTACATTTCTTTGTTCTTATGAAATTTATGACTTTGGTAACATGCTTCGGCTCGGAATTCTCTACACCTGTTCGCTAAAGAAGTGAAACTCTACAAACATTTTTTCTTTGCTATCTATGCTGTTTGTATTTATTTACAAAAGATAAGCAAAACAAAGATGACTCACATTACAAAAAACGGTTATTGTACATACATGTTGTTAGTCATTAACCACATGGAAATATGTAGCGCAACAACAACTGGTGAATAAATGAAAGTTATGCTAGACTTTTAAGCGCAAATAAATTGAAGTATATACATATGTGTTTGAATACCTCGGAATCGCGATATGTTCGTATGTATGTATATGTGAATGAGGTCATCGTTGCAGATACTAATGTACTGCTTTATTGTAAAAGTATGGAAGGGTATTAGTCAAAAATAAGATTTCAAGTCAAATATTTGTTTAATTGWTGAATAAGTCACTAGCAATTAGGATGGTTGACTTTGTGACGGAATTTTTCCTCACACTTGTGGCTTAATAGCCTTCCTGCTATTTGTTAAAACATTCCTTTAAGGATCCTCTGTATTTTAGAAATTAATTTAGCTTTGCTTACAAGAAGCTTGGCTGTGAATAAAACAACTCTTACATTATATTGTACTTCCTTCGACAATGGGATGGCTAGTTTGTTCAATAAATAAGATAAGTGGATACCATTTGAGTACACATTGGAGTAGTACTCTTACTCTAACGCCGCCTGTGGCTCTTTTATATGCCAGTTTCCAAATAACGGTAAATAAAAACCGCTGCTTGAATATAGAAATACATTGCAGGAGTAGTTACAACAACTTCACTTTTCTTTTCGTTTTTAATTAGGGAAGTTTATTGAAGAAGTGAAAAATAATCAGAGTTAGAAATCAGGCATAATTTATTCCTGTAATTTTCAATTATTATATGTAAAGTGATGATGCGAGTCTCAAATCAGCTGCAACCATACTAGAATTAAATATTTTAAAGTACAAGTCCAGCGTTGACATTCTTCGATCCCAAAATATTTGTCAAAATATATTAAGTGTGTGCATAAAAAACGTTGATCCTCAGGTATTTGTCTGATGCCAAGGCACTTTAACTTTTATGATGACTCCATATGAGGAAGGCTATAATAATATATGTAAGTTGACAACCTTCTAAATACATTGTGTTACACAAATACATATTTGGGATGTGAAAAAATAGTCTACTCAAATTTGCGCGTGCAATTTAACTTCACATGTCCGAGTCAGCTTTGTTCAGATGTAATTGCAACATAATTGCATATAAAATAATTATTCAGGGGTGTTGTGGAATCCAAGACAGAATCGCTTCGCTGTCAGAATTGCAAACCAATTCTGATTTTCAATGGCGTCACAGAATCTGTTTGGAATTTCGTCTTTTCGAACATAAGCAGAGCCAATATTCGAATCACCGTTTACTAATTTGACAAAACTTGCAAATGAATGCATTTGGAAGGAATCTTATTAAAGTTTTTAATGAGTTCCGAATTAAAGAAATATTGTTAGAGATAAGATATGAATAAATATATATATATGAATAAAGACGCGTTTGGAGGTTAAATAACGTTTATTACGTTTTGTAAATATAATATCTTTAAATATCCAATTTGTTTTTTCCAAAAACTCAATAATTAGGTCATTTGTACTTATGTTTTCCCCTTAAGAAATAAAGATAAATTAATTCGAAATAGTAAAATAACTTGATTTCTTAGCATACATTTCAAATATGTGAGCGACTATCTTCTTGGTTGTTTTCTGATAGCAAAACCGATAAAATTGGTTTCCGTGACACTCAAGACTGATACAAATTCTGTTTCGAATATCAAACCAATAATATCTGATTTCATGGCACCTACTACTTTTTTTGATCGGTTTCAGTWCTGATTCCGACGACTATCAGATTCCACAACGCCCCTGATTATACCAATTTATTATTGGCTTCTCACACCTTAATTACCTCATATGATGATTGCGGGAGTGGATATTAGAAATTGTCTCAAAGAGTCCCATATACATATCTCCCAAAGTGGCTGAAAAAAAAMTTTCTTTTTCTTTTCTTGGCATTCATATGAATGCTTTGTAACTTAAGTCTGTAGTAAAACCAATCTAAAATTGTCGACTCATTCTAGGTTCTCTCTTCTGCACCTGCTTTAACCAGAAAACGAAATTTTAAATGTTAGTATTTGAATATTTGGAATAATGTCATCTGTTTTTGATTCATGGCCTGATTTAAGAGAATAAAAACCAAATTTTTAGAAATGATGGATATACCGTAAAAAATACTCGTAAAAGTGTGAAAGATACTGGTGTCTAAAAATAAAACATTATGCTCCAAAAAATAACATCCTTCCAATTTCCGTTACTTGCTGCGAATGCAACTATTGTCAGATTTGTCCACATATAATCGGCTCTTATTTCGAAGCAGAAGGAGGAAATACACAAAACTGTCACGAAAGGGTGGAGCATAAGTATGAACTAATTTATGGSAATAGGCTTAAAGTGTTAGGGATGTGATTGTAGCAACAATAGCAACAGTTGGAGCAAGAATGTTTAGTTTTTACATAAATTAAATCGAAACAACCGCTTACACACGCTCGCATAGAATAACAAAATGGAATAATGCAACGCAAACACTAACAAAGAACGRATAAAAAAGAGAACTATTCACCAGTTGGCACAGGTGCACCGCACGCAGGCAGGGCGTTGTCCAACACCGGAGGTAAGCCAATTTTTATGGGCGTCGCCAACGCGTGTGCACCTGAACCCGCACCACATTGCCRCCATATTATTTTCTTTATTTAAGATTTTTTTTCGCTTTGCTTGACCGCTGTGGCAGCATTGTTGTTACATTTCACGTAACTGCTGTGTTGTGGGTTATACAATGCTGCAGCGGATGCTGGAGGTACGCGAGAGTCCGACGTTGATAGTGACACTGATGATGATGAACTGTTTTTTGCCTTTTACTGCACTTTTTGTCGGGTCAAAAAATGGCTYTTATTTATCGAGTTCCGCTACATTTTTCGTCGTTCTTTTTCGATGTTTGTTTCTTGTGTGTTTACTACCGTTCGCACGAGGTTTACTTTAGGCCATTGTTGCTTTTGCTCTTGCTTTTTTACCTGTTTCCCCGTATTGCGTAAGTAATGGATTTTTATGCAGATTTTTCCGGTGCGCTTCATCGACATAAATGCACTGACGAACGGCATACATATGTCTATCCGGTCTGCGTGATTTACAAATGTTCGTACATATGTCTCAGTGCACGTTTATTTGTTATTTCAATGGAAAAAGGGCTGTTGGAATAGAGACATTCTTTATAAGCTCAGCGAGTGTCAGAGCCCGCATTTTAGTTGCAGGCGGTAATGAATTTTCGGAATTATTTCACTCGGTTTAGGTAACTCTGACATAAAATATTAATATTGCATTATGTCAGATGCAGGAGATACATGCTGGCGAATTCTTTTCAGTCGAAGTGACTGATGATTTCAAGCACAAGTGGACTGGCTCGAAAACATTTCAAACAGTTTTTTCAAGATTGGAACAATTTATTTATATTCGTGTGAAATTTGATCTCTATATGCCAATTGTGCTGTTTTCGTATGACGATAAAAGTTTGTTCGGTGATATTTGCAATGGAAAAAATTAACAACGAGTTTGTTTGAAATTTCATGTTTCCATTGGAATCAAGACGGGCTTCAGAGAGATAGCAGAAGATCTGAACATTTCTTATAGATCTACTGAACATATTTTGGTTAATGTTTTAGGTATGGTATGTCGCAAAATAAATGTTTGACTGCGTAGCTGAGGCTGAGCTTGGCTGATTCATCATTATTGGTAACGAGATTTGAGCTTATGGTGCTCTCAAAATAAGCCAAAACCGAAAGGAACAAAAAATCGACGAAAGCACTGAAGATTATCTCAGTCGATACTTATAACAAGGCTATGGAAAATTGTTTTAGTGGTGGCATGCTTATATCGGCCGGAGTCTACTTTGMACAAAGAATCCATTAAAGATTTTGCACTAAGATACGTGAAGAAGTAGCCCGGATCGAATTTGATAATTTCTTATCCTGAAGTCTTTGCAGAAATCATTTACTAAACTTAACTTTATTTATTATTTTAAAGTTTATGATAGAAATCAAAATTATATACATTTTTTGTATAAGTGTTTAATTAAAATATTTTAGACTTGAAACAGAGAAGAACATTTTCGTTAAATTGTTATTTTTTTCAGTTCTGCTTGCTTTCTGCACACAGGAATCTGAGGCAACCAGACGTGTGATGCGCGGACGTAGGACACTCACACGCCGCTACTTTAGTAAGTTGAGCAAAGAAAGAA
>NW_017536185.1:2100632-2103136 GCF_001853355.1 Bactrocera latifrons | reverse complement strand
ACCCTTAATTCTGTCATATAATTTCACTGACATGAACATTTTTTTACTTTTTAGCTGGTATGGCTATACCCGGCTGGCTGCTGGCCGTCCTCATAGGTATTGGCGAACTCATACTTGGCGGTGCGCTCTACTTGGTCATGAATCGCATGATACTTGCCAAGCCAGCACAGGAGACCAACACTTATACGCCAGCGAAACAACAAGAAGTTTAAACGAAARTACCGAATTCAGTATTAAAATAATAGAAGTTCAGTAAAATTATTGAAAACTGTACCACATACATGAATACAAGGACACAAAACTCATTATGCGAAGACAAAAAGCGAAAAACTTAGTTGAAAAACATCGTAGCCAAACGAGTGACTGATGCAAACTAGTGTACATCATTAGCATTACAACAACACTATTTTTTTGTAATTAATAACAGAAAATGACAGTAGCAATAATCAATCCAAATATCCATTACTACCGCAGCGAAGAATGCTCTAGCTGAAGTGCACACATTTCGATGGTATTTAATTTTTTTTTTTTTTACAATATCCTAATAAATGATCTTAATTGATCTAAATCGATGATTTTTTCTTAGTGGTTAGTTTTTTAATTGACATCAGTTTATCGATTGCAGCACGTGGCCCATATTTGATGGCACTGCATATTTTCACTTACCAAGTCACATTTTGAAAAATGCTGTGCGTCCCTGCTCAGTTTTCGTTCCATAATGTGTTGAACACAATGCTCGGCACAGACTGCAGCAGCACACAATTTCGTTGTGGCCATACTAATACCTTGCACTTCAATGAAATTTTAATATTTTGTTCGGAGTGATATTTTTAAGCAAAAAATAAGTGAATAGGTAAATTTATTTGTTTTAAATTATCAATTGTTTTTATGAATGATGTAATAGAGCTATTTTATGCTTTTATTTGTAAACTAACGTCAGGTTTGTTATAGTAATTTTACATATTTGTGGCATCACCGCTCTACCTCACCTCTCTATCTTCCATTCTACTGTCAACTCTACTGTCGTCCTACTGTCGTTGGCAAATATAGGATCAAATTGAAATTAGCGAGAACGACAGCTGTCGGCCTGCAGGCGTGTAGTCGTGCAGCTGTCAAAATAGGTCTGTCCATAAGAACGTGTGTATTTTAATATTTGACAGATGTCGTTTCCAGTCTGTCGCTAGCATTGTGTTCAACACATAAGCTGTAAGCTATTGCTTTGAGACTACACTAAATACACTCTTATGCACCTTCCATTTTCCTCTCCTCAAAATCTATGTCTCCGCTATTCCTGCTTCCGCAAAGTTTTCCTTTTCTTCCCGGACCTTTTGTAGCTTTTCTCTGCTTATCTCGATGTTGCACTTGCATTAACTTTTGCAATTTTTCCCCAACATTTACCGCTGCATTATAATTTTCACTTCGATTTGGTTTTTCTTACTCCGTTTTGTTTTTCATTTATTTTTTCTTAATTTGTTTTTTGTTAATTAAAAACTTTACTTTTGCTGCAACCCCTGATAAATGTAGCTGCTGCATGTTGCAGTCAAGCTGAGCTGAACGCTGCTCCTTTTGGGCATTTTTCGCTTTCATACTCTGCTCTCTCTGTGGCCTTTTGCCTYTTCCAACACTTGCAGTTTAATTAATAAATGTTTCGAAACCTTTCAAAACAGCACAACTCAGTTCATTGTATTTTGGTCAAAATTGAACAATACTTTCTCAACGCTCGTGCAAAATAGAATGGATGTATGTGGTATGCGTATGAGCGTAGGTAAAAGTATGACAAAAAAGGAAACAAGCAAGGAAGGGCTAAGTTCGGGTGTCACCGAACATTTTATACTCTCGCATGACAAGTTTCATCAAGATATCTCAATTTTTACTCAAGTTACAGTTTGCACGGACGTATTTCAACTCTACTCGTCACCCTGATCACTTTGGTATATGTAACCATATATCTGACGATATATACCATTATTAGCAACTTTATTGCGAGAGTATAAAAATGATGCCTTCTGAATTACATAAAAGTACCGAGAGAGATTTACCGATATTTTCGGTGAAAAATTAGGTTAGGTTAGGTTAGGCACTGAGTTCTTCGTGTTCGATATCAGAGACCTTGAAAAGTTATAGTCCGATCACGACAATTTTTCCACAAGGGATACCTCAGCTCAAATACCCTATTTGCGTAAAGTTTTATTCCGCTGTCAACATTGGTTCCTAATGTATATATAATATTATAGAGATGGAATTCAAAATAGCCTTATATAGGAAGAAGGCGTGGTTGTTAACCGATTTCACCGATATTTCGTATATGTCATCAGGGTGTTAAGAAAATATTATACACCGAATTTCATTGAAATCGGTTGAGTAGTTCCTGAGATATGGTTTTTGGTCCATAAGTGGGCGACACCACGCCCATTTTCAATTTTTAAAAAAAGCCTGGACACAGCTTCCTTCTGCCATTTCTTCCTTAAAATTTAGTGTTTCTGACGTTTTTTGATAGTCGGTGA
>NW_017536185.1:2077570-2100012 GCF_001853355.1 Bactrocera latifrons | reverse complement strand
CCTACATCTGACTCTTTTAGTTTTAGGACTTACAAACAATCGTTATGTGAACAAAACTATACTCTCCTTAGCAACTTTGTTGCGAGGGTATAAAAATATATCATTACTAACTAATGGCTTTGCTAACAAAGCAAAAAATGAGTTTAAGATTTTGGAGCCGTTTAGTAAGCACCAAATGAATTTTTAAATAATAGTGATAGAARGTTGCCATCTGTTCGCTAATTTTGACTAAAAAAATGTAAGATATGGAAACAATGTAAACTATAAAGATTAGAAAGGCTTACTGTTGAACGTATTTTTAAGCAGTGTTGCCAACTGTTTAGAAATATAAGTCTTGTACAAAAGTAAAATRATAATGAAAATATAATATTATTTCTGATGGAAATTTTTTCGTGAAGAATATCTTCTCTTCTTCTTAATTGGCGTAGTCACTCGTTTGGTATCGAACGGATCGGAGAGGTCCTTCGCGATTCTGACGKAGCTTTTGGYGCTGCTCAASGTCAGCTTACACAGCCGTATAAGTTTTRCAGGGATACCAAATTCAGAAGAATATCTTACTCAATATATTAATAGAAAAGGGAGAATTGCCACATGTTTGAATAATATAATCCAAAAACAAATAAAAAAGAAATTTTGGATGAAAATTTTTTTGAATTTTAAGTTTTATAGATTTCAAAAAAAATCATATATAATCATCATATCATTTCATAACGGAGCATTTACACCGTGCAAACATTTTTTTCAAGAGAGTTGCCGTCTTCTGAAAAATTTTAAGTAAAAATTACTTCAATAATTAAAGACGATTTAGAAATGAAAATATTTATTATTTATTAAAAAAATTTATGCAACATTTTAATAAGATTTTATAAAATTCCAATGTATTTTTAAGCAATCCTTGCTAATACAAGAGTAATTCGCTTTAATCTGTTATTGTGTTTTTCGTTTTATGCGATTCAATGAATTTTATATTTTCAATTCAATACTTTCTTTGTTTGCATTGGCATTTGGGAGTAAATGTTTTTGTAGCTTTTGGATTGGTATCCCAGCAAATTCAACAGGCGACTGACTAAATGGAAAACAAAGCAAAGAATAACTACTATATACCATATACGTATGTATAATTGTGGTTATGTGTTTGACAAGCAATTTAGAGCACAGGCCAATGATTTTATAAAAAACTTTTTTTTCCACTTTTCTACGGTACCACTTTGGACTATACAAATAAAAAATTGACTTTTATTTTCATTTAAAATTATTATTATTTTTTTTGCAAACTCGAAATTAAGTGAATTTCGTGAGTTTAGTTTTTGACACAACTGTACACATGACAAAGCGTAAATTATTATTTGGAATTTTGCTAAATAGCAAACAAACTTCAAAGCAAATGACATTAACATTCAAACAACTTGCTATTTTTATTTCGCTGCTTCGTTAGACGATTTTAGTATTGCTTAATACTTTTGTATTGCAGAAAGTCGAAATTGACAGTTTTATATGACGAGGAAAGAAAACTTGTGACAGAAATAACATTCAATAATTTAACCGTACATATTCACATCAATATAGTATTTAAATATTGATACATTGCACAGAATGTATCCGGTACAGTACAATTGAAATCTAATGACGCTCTTCCAGCTGATGACAATCAAGTTTCTAAAACGCCTAAAAGTATATAACCTTGTTGTATTGTTCAGTTTGTATAGCAGATAAATGCTATAGTGGTCCGAAGTGCATTTTTTCGAAGATTATGCCATTGCCGCAGGCAATTATCCATATCAAATTGTGTGAAGATATCTCGTCTTAAGGAGAAARGGACGTGTGGAAAGTTTTAGATCGATATATCAAAAACTGAGGGACTAGATCGTGTATATAACTGGGAAAGTCGCGGCCGGACATATAAAAAGCGCTATTAKAGTTAATTTAATATGATTTGTAGTTAGGCCTAGCCTTCAAAAGAGGCGTGTGTAAATTTTACTGCTGTCGGATTTAGTTTGTGTAKTATATTATTTTGAGTGAAGCAACTTTTGTTATTGTAAAGAAAATGGATAAAACGAAATTTCACGTGTTGATCAAATATTGYTTTTTGAAGGGAAAAAGTACAAAAAAAAATGAATCTAGTAAAATGAGTAAAATGAGCACCAAGGTCGGTGAACGCAGTRGACRCCCAAAAGAGGTTSTTACCTACGAAGACRTCGAAAAAGTCGACAAAATAACTTTGAAACACCATAAAATGATTATTCGAGATAGCACTCTAGAGATATCAACAGAACGTGTACAGCATATCATTCACGATTATGTATTTGGGTACAAGGAAACTGTGTGCAAAGTGAGTACCATGCGAGCTCACTCATTCGGAATAGTGTTTGGAGATGTTTAAGCGTAATAAAGCCAAGTTTTTGCGTCAATATGTGACAATAGATGAGACATGGCTCCATAATATCTCTTCGACGTTCAACCGACTTCTTCGACCGAAAATGTAAGAACCCTCAAGGACTATTTTTTTTATATAAAAGTCCCCGAAAACCGACAGCATTTGAAAAAAAAAGAAAGTGATGTTTCCATAAAACAATGTACCGTGTCAGAAATTAGGGAAAACGATGGCAAACATCCATTAATTGGGTTTCAAATTTTTTCCGCATACAAAAAAAAACGAATTTTTCCAAAAATATGTGTTTTACTATGTTAAGTCCGGGAGTTTTAAATTGAACTGTAACACACAGACGGATAATGGTAAATCGGCTCAGTTCGTCTTTCTGGTCATTTATGTATACTACTGTGATCAAGCTGAAAGGCGAATTTAGTCCAATTTATTTCCTCCAATGCAATCCCGCTGCAACACACTTATGCCAACGAATTTTTCAGTCATCATAGCACTTGGAAAAATCCTTCATCGTGATGGCCATCGAGCCTTTTTCGATTCAGCTTTTATATCTTCAATGGAGTCAAAACGATGTCCTCGGAGTGGTCTTGTGAATTTTCTGAATAGCMAARAGTTACACGAAGATAAATCAGGCGAATGCGGTGGTTGCAGCACGATATTAGTTGAAAATGWGGCGAAATGATCTCGAATARCCAATAAAGCAWKCGATTCAGAAATATGTAGTAAAAAACGAAGAATTCACTTTTAGAGCCTCACAAAACGACGCGTTCCTCAAATACTAATAAATATTTTGAAGTGRAATTTAGCATAGATGTCACTAACTACCAACTTTCAGAAAAAAAATACTGAGCATAAATGCTACCACCTCAAAGGCCACACTATATTTTGAACTGATGCTAGTGATATGTTCACAGTGCTCTCAATAATCGTTACCTATGCAAGGATTGTCTCAATATCCCTTATCATTAAGTTGAACCTATAGAAGTGTACATATTAAATGCATGTCTTGCCTAGTGCTGAACTTAATATCGTAAACATGAGAGTTGCTGAGAGTTGTTGAGAGTTTGTATGTATGCAAATATTCGTAAGTTAATGAAAGTCATTGTGTACACTTGTATGCTGATAGGTGTATAAATAATCATGGCGCTGTTTATAAGGCGATGTAATATGCACATATAAAGCAAACGCATCGCACCCATCGTATCGTATTACACAAACACTTCATAACTGCATATTTCAAATGAATATCTCATGAGTTCTATCTTTGAGCAGACACATGTACTGAGATTTTCAAATTTGCATTAAGATTCCATAAATCCCATTCTCCTGTAACCTCTTCCTATTATATATTCACAGATATTTTCTTCTTGGAAACTTCGTCTTTTATTACGCTCATCAAAATGTTTTCGAAAACTTTTGCAGAGCTTTTCCGAATTAGCTAAAATATTTCGCTCGAGAGATTTTATAAAAAAATCATTAAGCAAACACAAAAGCAACACATTTCGGAGCCAATATCTTATACGTCACGTAYATTTTAATAAATATTTTTCAAATAATAAGCAATATCCGATACATATTTCTTTGACAAAAATTAAAACAACACCAGCTGCCAACAGCGTCCGGCGCTAGCGGTGGCTTTGGAACCTATGCAAGATCATCGTAGCTTCTGCGCTGTGCAACGTAGCGTTTACTTGCATATTTTGCCTTTTTGCTAATTTCCTTGTACTTCCTCAATTTTTTCTACACCGTTAAATCGTTTCTGTATTTGAGTTTGTTGTGCATCCGATCGGAAGTATTTACAGCAACGCAAATTCTCTCGACGAACGGTACATGCCGTACGTTTGGGTGAGGACTCAAGTCAAAGCAAGCTTATKAATATTAGGGTTGGTCAAACATTCTAGGGTTTTTTTCGATGCGTACTTACTTTATATTTTTTTATTTGTTTTTAATTTTTTTTTTCTGTTTTTTCCGTTGATTTTTGACCATGAATATCTCGTAAACGAAAATTTTGTAGACCCCTTTCGTAGAACATAAAATTTCCTACAAGGCCATAAGTTTAACAATTTCTTTAAAAATGTATAATAATCAAATTTTAACTGTTAATATCTTTCAACAGTTAGATTTAAGGAAAGCACAGCACAGATATTTTTTGAAGAGCCTTCAATTTTCTATAAAATTCTCGAAACTAAATATTTCTGTAAGTAATAAAAATAAATAATAAGTAATAAGAATAGTAAGAAAAAAATAGAAAACCGTTAATTGAATGGCCTTTCCGTTCCAATTAAGAGGTCATACTTCGATACCTCTAAGGTGTCTATCCACCAATTTTTCACACTACAAAGCACAAAAACACATTCGTTTTTTTGACTCACCCTAATTAATATACTTAATATAAAGGAATTTCTTTTTATAAAAATTAAGTTTAAGATCATTTAATCTGTTGCTCATACATATTTATATTGCATTTAAGTATATTTATTTTACATTTACTTGAGATACTAGGGTAACGAAGTTTAGATTTGTTTGTTGTTTTTCAAAGCAGCCTTCTTAATGATCAATATACCTGGAATTCGTTAAAATCATTTTTGAGTAATTTCTAATGAAATAAGAAAAGCATTTGAGGAGCTCGGGGAGTACTATTCATTAATATTTCTAGACGTCGATCAGCCGTTTGATAAGGTGTGGCATGAAGACCCTTTATATAAGATTAAAAAAAAATCTACCTCTAGAATTGTATAAAATATTGATGTCTTATTTAAATAATAAATAATTTATGGTAAGGGAAGGTGATTTCTTACCTGATGAACGACAGATAAGGGCTGGTGTACCACAGGGCAGTGTTTTAGGCCCAAAACTATACATCATATAGACAGCAGATCTTCCAACAGCTAATAAYGTWTTGACTTCAACTTTTGCTAATGAATCCAGTATATTAGCGGAGCACTTAAGTTCTGTCGAAAAGTGGCTAGCCAACTGGCGTATGAATAAAAGTTACATTTAAATTTTCGCTGAGATCAAAAATGTGCTCGCAGTAAAAATCAACAATGTTTTAGTACCCCAAACGAATGAAGGGACTTATCTTTGTATTCACCGARATAAAATACTTACGTGGAGAAAACACATAGCGAGTAAAATATTTTCATGAAGATAAGAGCCGCAATTTTAAATTGGCTTRTAAATGAACACTCTAAAATTAGCCTAGAGAATAAAGTGCTTTTATRCAATGCGGTCATAAAACCGATTCGGATGTACGGCATTCAAATGTGGGGTATGATCTCTGCAAGTAATATTGATATAGTACAAAGGTTCCAATCGAAAGTGCTTAGAACCAGCACGYGTTCGCCTTGCTAAATGCGTAATAAAAATATACATTAAGATCTAGGTATTACTATGGAAAAGAAAAAAGTAGAGAAAAGCAGAATGAAATATATGTATTTAWACTCCAAGATCATGCAAACCCATTGGCCAATGTTTTGGTACATTCCTGCGATCAACCACGCCTAAAAAGAGGAGATATGCCTGCTTACTAAAGAGTAACGTTCTACCAAAACAGCTCAACCACGTGCTTGAGCTTGTATAGTTTTTAAATAGACTTAAGATTTTATAACTTATTGTTAAGCTTAAAAAAGCAAGTCCAATAAAATATTGAAAAAATAGTAGTATTTATGTTGCATAGTGCATCACGAGCTGTTTTTGAATTAAAMACACTTTTAGCACTCGCTTGTGCATTAAAYTAATACTAATTCTRCATATRTACATACATATCCWTTTACGTATGCATATAGTCACCTDCACATGTACATATGTATGTTCCGGTACAAGCACGAACGTTGTATAGCTGTTGCTATCTCCAGATGTTGGCTTATACACATATTTATAGCATATTTTAATTGTTATGAATATTTTAAGTAATCAAAGATGTGTTTTGATGATAACTTCACACTTTGCTAACAAATTTTGAGAATAACAAACAGTTTAGCACTAACTAAAATCTATTGTATCATACAACACAATAACTAAGATTCCTAGTGAAAAATAGATAGAATAAAATATGTGCTCCACTAATAACAATAATAATACTATTAATATAATGTTATCAATTATTTTTCACTTAACTCGAAATTGGACGATTACTGGACTTAAAGGGGACGTATTTTAAGTTGAAGATTAGGAAACTCCATCCATAAATTGTCTATTTTGAAAATGAAAAAAATTTATATATACTTGACTTTTTATACTATATCTTCAAATTAACTAACTTTCGTCAAGTAATTATTATCATCAATCGATATTTTTCATAGAATCTCGGCCAGAAATTGTTTCGCTTAACCTTAAACATTTTACTGGTCTATTCAGTATCGGCGGATGGTACACGGTTCAAAATTCGCACTATTCTTGTCGTGGGCAAAAGGACATTATTTTACTTAACTCTTATTCTTATCTCATAAGGCAAAATTTTCGAAATAAATTCAGTATCTGCAAGAAAACAAGAATTTCGAAAGCATGTTCATTTTCGCTTGATCGCTATCAACATTTAAAGACCATCGTGAAACGATCCTTTCCCACTAATTTAAACTGTTCGGCTTGCTCTTTATAGCAAGTGTGCTTTACCGTAAGAACGCGGTGAAATTTCAACCAAATTCAACAAACAGGAAATCTTACGTTCGAGCTCTCTTATTAATCAGAATTAACAAACAAAGTAAAGGACAGTAAAACTAAAGGTTAATGATAACTTGACTTGGTAGTTCGTCAATTATTATAACTTTGGTTCAGCCGAAGTTAGCTTTTTTTGGTTTTGTTTTTTTTAGTATTTTTGTCTTTTATAATAAAAAATATATACATATTTTGTCATCACGTGATTGAGATTTCAATTTATTTAAATTAGTTTTCACCAACCTGAGCCCTTTGCTTGCATTTTACAATAGAAAGCATATACATACATATGTGTGTGTGTGTATGTGTATGTGTATGTTTTGCGCGTCTCAACCTCTTTTCGATGCCATGCAATTTGCTTGTACAACAATTAGGTTAAATTTTTTATGCGCAGTGCATACATATGTATATATCTGCTAATTTCGACATCAATACTTAATGCACAACAACAAAATTGAAAATGTGTATAAGAGACAGGTGCATACATATGTACATATATATCTGCTAATTTCGGCATCAATACTTAATGCACAACAACAAAATTGAAATCAATTGTTCTAGCGCATTTAAGTACACATGTAAGTGAGTCGCAATCGTTGAAATAAAGATGTGCAAGCAACTGACCTGTACTGTACTTCAAATTTTGCTTTGATTTATTTCAAAGTCAAGTATAGTTTGTCATTAATGAGACAACAAACCGGTGAACATGTGTTCTTGCTTATATAATAGTACTACGTACATATATATATAATGGCATTCGAAAGTAATTATAGCCGTAAATAATTGAATAGAAATTCAAGTACTTTGCAAATATATATATGTAAATATTTACAAAATTTGTTCGCTGGAACAAAAATCTACACAGAGCAATGGCACTCACGCTTGCGATAAAGTATAAGCTGCCGCTTATGCACGGCCAGCGAACGGKTACTAAACATATCTGTTGTTTTTARCAATGAAATAAAATCAGTTTAAATGTGTATCTTTTTACTACAAAAACAAACAAACAGACTGACAAACAGTGTCGCACACTTATCGCGCCGAATCGCCTGTCGAAATCGGAATTTAGCTGCTACTGGTGCCCTTCTGTCACCCCAGGCTTTGAGCRCTGCCATCAGCGCCACCCCTACCAACACTTACATACACATCCGCACACACATTTCCATAGATACGCGCGCGCCTACAATAACCACATCTCTCACATGGTCGCGGCGCCGGTCGCTGCACGGTGGCCAGCGGATCATCAAATCAGTCAGCGGCAGCGTCAAATTTCGCACAAACGCGCCAGTTGAATAGCACACGACTAAATTGCTCAAACATTCACCGGCAGTTGGGCGAAGCGAACACACGCACCAGCCASCTYAAATAGACTGCGAGCAAAAGTTTCCAACGAAAAGGAAGTGATACTCCTCGAGCGCTTAGGGTGCAGTTGCAAGCGCGCACACCGTGAATTTGTGCGAAGACTCGTGAATTAAAAGAAAATCGAAAGCATCTCGCGCGTAAGTGTGAAACGCGTGTGAAACGTGAACGAAAGTTTTGTGAAAATTTAATATTTCTGCCGTTTTAACTAGCGCGCTTGTTGTTGTATTCTTCACATCAATACAGCTTGTGTGCATTTGTTATAAGACACGCGCGAAACTTTCAGCTCGAGCGACAAGCGCATTGAACTGATAAACCGACATTTTCGCCGTACATCCTGAGCGCAGATCCTTACCAAGCTGCGTGTGCATGTGTGCTGCTAATGCTGCTACTTAGCACAACCATCTCATATTGAGCTGACAATTTCGTGGCAAAGCTGTGCGCAAATAAATTCCTTCACGTGAATTTACTGGTGCACCGCAATCCGTCGACGACGCGCTTAAATAAGTTCAGCGCCCCTGCCTGTGTCGTGCTGCCCCTCTGCTACGCAGTGCAATTGCCTGGATTCAAATTCTTTTTCTGCTTCTGCTTTTGGTGTACATCCGCTGTGACAAGATGCATTCRCCTGGCACCAAAGTAACTGGATTCATTGTCCTGATGATTGTGCAAATAATTCTACTTGCACTCTTCTGGCTGTTCGTGCGTTATGGCGATGAAGCTTTGCCCCTCGCTGAAGGCGAAGAATTAGGCGAACCTCACGTTTCCAAATATCCGCGTGAGTATCTTGACAAAGTGTATTTTCTCAATGGAATTTAGCCTAGTTGTAAGTGTGCTGTAAATGAAAGGCGTTAACAAAGCCTGCTGTAAGCGAAGTTAAGAATGAAGAAAGTATTTTCCATAGACAGAGAGTAGAGATAAATATTTATTTTTAGTTTTGGTATGAACGTGTTCACATGCCTTAMCTTTTAGATTTTCTTTATTGCCGAATCGACTGTTAAGTCGCCARTCAGTGGCGACAACTAAAGCACTTTCGTAACGACCTTTACAAAATGCTACCATTARAAAGCTGCACATAACTGTCTAACAGCAATTGTCATTAATAAATGAGCTTCATAAAMGGAGTATTAAAATATTATTCGTTTTAACGAACACTTCCCAATGATCCTTATAAAATTTTATTGTAACTTGCTGAATTTGAAAAATGTTAGCATTTTTTACAGTTCCAGCGCTGTCAAAGTGCACCTTCAAATTTTGAAARAAAACGAAATAAGTCCTTAGCTAAGTTTTATGCCTAAATAATTGCAAAACAAATATCTGGAAATTCGCCTTCATAAACSTTTCAATATTTTAAACGAATCCTATAACGGAGAGTATCTCCACATACTTGCTGAGTAGGCTTCKTAAAATTAAAATAAAAGTATTCCTACAAAATAACTTGAAAGAAGTTACTGCAAGTTCTTAACGTTATTCTTCTGGAGATATTCGACTGCAACAACATCTATTGATATTATATACAAACAAAAAATGATTTCTTTACTGCAGCGCTCTAAGGCTGCWGGAAGCTGGGTWTATGAAGGGGTCAGAACAGAGACACGYAGTCAATCTTACCTCTTTCTGGGAGGCGAGTATTCACTCCGACACAAGAATGGTAAAACTCGCGCTAGGCTCGCTAACTGTGCACTCAAATCTATTCAAAGGGTGTCASTTGTCATTACATCAAGCTACTTCATCATTAGACTGGTTTGGATGCCTGGTCATAGCGAAATCGCTGGCAACTGCAAAGCTAATGAGCTAGCCCTTAGCAAAGTTCAAATAGCCACGATGTCGGAGGCAAATTGTCAAAGTTAAACAGAAAAACCTTACTGAGGTTGAAGCATCTCGACAGACTTTGCTGTAAGTACCAGGCGATATAACTGAAACTGACATTAGCCGTGTCTCAGCAAACTCAGCAAACTTCAGATAATCTCAAAGCGTTTTTCGATTTGTAAGGGTCTTATGATCTATTATATAGAAGTTTTAGATTTTGCAACGGACCACTGTTCTTAGCTGTCCAAGTGGGATCCCTGTTAGGGTCAACATTACCCTAACCTGGTATAGGTTGTTACAAAAGCAGTGAACAATTTATGGGGTTTTTATGCTGTCTCTTATACACATCTAGATGTGTATAAGAGACAGAACCTATACCGCTTGTTACAAAAGCAGTGAACAATTTATGGGGTTTTTATAACAATTAATATGCTAGTATCAACATTTTCATGTTGTA
Organism: Bactrocera latifrons; assembly: GCF_001853355.1. Classification (NCBI taxonomy): domain Eukaryota; kingdom Metazoa; phylum Arthropoda; class Insecta; order Diptera; family Tephritidae; genus Bactrocera; species Bactrocera latifrons. Next base: position 2,089,354 of record NW_017536185.1, on the reverse strand, counting down.
ATTGATAATACCTCTGCAGATCGATAACAGTGTTATTTGGTTTTCGAAAATCCTGCCATAGAAAACCAACATTCATTGCTTTAAGGGACACACCTAGTGTGACAGCGTAAAAAAAYAGACATTTYTTGGGATMAAAAAAAAAACTAGTCAATCAATAAAATGTTGAGGGTATACTATATTTAAACATGTTTTAAGAGTACACAAAAAATGTTTGAAAGAAAATATTAAATATTTTTGAAATGACAAGCGATTTCCGACGGCGCCAAAAAAAGGTCCTCCACTGCTGCCATGATTGCAGCCTTCTTTGTTGGTAAAACCTAAAAACAAAAAAATCTCGTTAAACTAAAACATATTGTCCGTACGATGACCCTCGGGCTAATAAAAAAAATCAAAAATTGACAAAATGACTGCATGTTGAAAAAAAGTTAAATTTCACACAAAATTATGGTCGTTTTTGGCCTGCCAAAATTCGATTTTTGATTAGATCAAAAAACTGGAGGGTCATCGTATGGAGAGAAGATGCAAAAAAAATTTGATAGCGATCAGATCATTTGTCTCCGAGTACGTAATCATTGCAGCAAATTCGAAAAATGCTGTTTCGAGAAAAACTCGTTTAAAAATAAAGTGATTGTTCTCTAACTGTCGAGCGGCTACTCTTTCAAATGGCCGTAACTCAAAAACTGTTTCAGATATCGATTTGAAATTTTAGTATGTTATATTTAAAAGTGTAACCTATCGAAAGAAGAAAGAAAATTTTTTTKAAAATTTCACACTGAGTGTGCCCCTTAATTACGGCGCACACAAAACGCATGAGCCGGAAAATCTGAGGATTGACATGCGTGGATGGAATTGCAAATTAAAGGCAGTAAATTCGTAATAAGTAACAAATACACAAGAGTCGAAAATAGTGACTGTGTATCGTTATACATATATGTATGGTGTTACGCTTATTAGCAGCGCGCTCTAGAAATCAAAAATTATGATTGTTTTACAGAGATAAAACTACTTGATATAAAATAATTTATAAGAACTGATAGTAAAAAGTTCTACAGCTCAATATTTCTGATATGATATACGTTTCTGCGCGCATACTTATATAAATTCGTAATATTGTTATCAAGAAATATTTGGAAAGAAAAATTTGTACCAGCTAATGACATAAAACGGYCATTCTAAGAAGATTATTAAATAAGTTGAGCTATATAAAGTACATATGTTAATTTCATCAGAACCTCGCGGTTGTACATCGTATTTCAATAACTTTAAAATTGTAAGTCACGAGGTTCTGAGCAAATATGCTAATAGCGTGTTAATCTTCTATTAGCAGTTCAAAAGTATTTGCATCTCTATCAGCAAAATGCATGGCTACTAACGGTATAATACGAAAATCTATTAGCTTACTTCGACGCTAAGTGAATTTTAGTAATTTGCAATATAAACATCAACATTACATATGTAAGTGCGTATGTGTTTGGGTGCCATAAACAACTCAGCGCTTATCACAACGGTGCGAACATTTCTCCAGCCGTCAAAGCAGCAAAGCTTCAACTAGAAAAAAATTGATAAATGTACGTACATTCGAAAATGCATACTTGTGTGTGTGAATGTGTGTGCGCATGTACTATACATGCATGTAATTTGGACACTTGTACGTATCATTGGCGCCCTTAGGCTGAAAAACTTTGACGTTTCCCATATGTTGGGATACAAGTTGTCAATCAAAATTGCTGCGCAATAACATGATACAATCAAAATAAAAACAGCAACAAAAACAATGCTGGCGGGAATCACAGTTTTGCATACTTAGCGGCAACACAGTGATGTGTTCAGTTATATACACACACGGTGCAGCATTTGCAACACCTTAATTGCTGATTGTATCGCTGGGCGCTGTCTATAGAAATGAAAAATTGATGTGGCTGCGATTTGATGCTGAAATTTGAATTGCTTTTTAATAGCTGTTTAGCTTTATAGTTACTTGGTTGTGAAAGTTATACGCAAATTGGAAATATTCAGAATATTGAATTGACTTACTCATACGCCATGGGGGACGTAAAAGCAAACCAAGAGCTAAAATTGGTTTTTAATACTTTTGTAAATACCTTGTTAAAGTACACAAATATATATCASTTTTATTTAATTTTGGAAATGATTTTTCGCTACACACACATAGTGATAACTACTTTCACACCTCCTTCGTGAAAGTCAAACTCGTTTCTCTGAATGATGGCATTTTCCACAAAAGCTAAACTTATTTTAAGTCAATCTTAAAGATCTAAAAGATAGTATCCATGCAATGACCTTTGATCGAAAAGAAAATGAAAAATTGACACATGACTCCTTTAAAAAAAAGTTGGATTTTAGAAAACATTTTATGCTTTTTTTAAAGGTATATTCGTATCCACCGAAAAATTAAATAAAAATTCAATATTTTGGACTGTTTCGAACAGGAAATACTTAATAACTACAATAAAGGAAAAACAATATTGTTCAGCAAAAAAAGCATTAGTTACTTATGAAGCAACCCTAGCAATGCAAGAAAATTTGCGTGTAAAAAACTAGATTTTCAGCGCTCACATACATTTAAGGAAGAATTAAACTTCGCAGCTTTTGTGCGCCAAGTCCTCATAAGGTTGTATTAACGCGAAAAAAATAGATAAGCCAATTGAACAGTGTTATGGTTGTAAATGAATAGATTAAGCTGGAAAGTGCATCACAGTGATGTGCCAATGACATACCAGCAAGAACATGAATGAGATTCTTTATTTTCTTTTCAACCAGAAAAACTTTCGCCGATCATCTAAATATCATGACATTTTCTTTCCAAAACTGTGATCTTTCATGACCAAYGAATTTTTCGTCGAAACGTATTTTTTTTTTATGGCAAAGTTGGAGATGAAAACTGGAGAACAATTCTTACTTAAATTTCGCTATAGGTAATGACTAAGAACACCAACAAACACACATACATAGCGCACTATTGTTAGCCTTACAGATATGGGTGTGTGCATGTGCGCTTGCAGGGAGTTTATGGTTTATTTACAGTAAATTATCGAGAGCTTTGCGCACACATTTAGTAAATCCACCAACGCAAACACGAGCACCTTGGATTTCTCACACTCCCACAGATGAGCCAGATAAGCCCCGCCATTAATCTTAATACAATTGGCTTTTGGCAGTGCAATTGCAACAGCCTAATTGAAGCAATTAGATGAAATTAATATGCATGGCATAAATACATACATACATACAGACACTTATACTGACATGCATTCATACATACATATATACTGAATGGAATTTGCCTATTTGCATATACAATATGTATGTGTGACTATGTGCGTGTGCGAAATAATTTTTTTACTTAAAAGCGGACTTATGGCGATTATGATAAATGCATATAGATTCACATGTGAACATATACAAATGTTTATGTACATATAYGTGCGAGTTTTTGCATGTTTATCTGTATGGTTTCAACATCAATTATAAAGCGATAAATTCGCTTAATAGACTGATGACAGAGTGAGAATGAGTGGCTCTGTGCCATTTTTAATTACTCTAACAAAGCCATTAATTGGATTTGACTCTACAGCCCTGTCCATAACATACATACATATATGCGCGTCTATGAATTTATTATAATTRTGTTCAATTATCATGTATGCAGTTCCAAACTACATCCTTTCATTCATATATCTATCCGGGCTCATGTGATTATGTTATTGAAGTGATAAAAAGAAATAAATTAATTAATGAGATATACAGCACAAGAACAAAGCAAAAATAAGTTAAATATTTTTGGAGAAAATTAAGCGTTTTGCATTTACTAAGCAAAMCTTACTTAATGTTAATTTCTAAAARTGTTGAAAATTTTTGTACAYACTTTTTACTTAAACTTCATGACATGACACTACTTCTTCTTTCTTATAGATTTCCAAGATGTTCAGGTAATGATCTATATTGGCTTCGGCTTCCTGATGACCTTCCTACGAAAGTATGGCTACAGCGCTACTGGTTATACGCTATTTTTGGCCGCACTGGTCGTACAGTGGTCAATTTTGGTCAAGGGATTCTTTCATATGRAAGATGGAAAAATAAGGTAAAATAAATTTWAAAAAAATATTAAGAAAGGCTTAGCCAACTACGATTTGTAACCAGAAAAGTGTTGAAAACATATTCAAATAGGAATTTGTAGTTATAGGTACAAAAACAAACATCAGTAAATGTTTATGACCTTACATAAAGTAATCAAATAATCATTACGGGGAAAGCATTGATTTCTAAGTAGGCAAAAGCTCCAATTGTCGCATTTTCCATGCTCGACTATAAATTGTATATATTGGAAATTTCGCCAGGAATACTGCGATTTTTAGGAATTTTAAGTATAATGTACATATTTCCAGAAACGAGATGAATCTTACCGTTTAAGGAGAGTATATKTTAAGTCTTTCCGTCCACAATAGAAATGAGTGTGATAACTCGAGTCGTTCTTCCCGCTTTGATGAGCTACAAGCGATGGARCACTTCTACTTTCTCTAAGCATTATTGACTTCGCTATCCGCCCACCCAGGGATGACCAAAATTTTAAGATTAGATGCATGCAGTGTTTAGCAAGTACTTTATCATTACCTGGTACTGGGGCCTCAAGCCAAATATATAAATAGAGAAACTCTACAATGTCARTAAACTAAGCTCCCCATTTTCTGCTTAGAAACGGTTTTTCTGGAAAGTAGCRTCGATTTCTGCTATAAGAATACAAATTAAATTAAAGTTCTGAGTATATCAGCTCACCGGCTCTACAATGTTGACATTCATTGACATCATTCCTAAAGAAAACTAAAAATTAATTGCTTTCAATTGCAAACTCAAAACAGTTTATTGTTTATCGCTAAAATTGTCACATCAATTAGGCTTTTATTTATACCAACCGCAGGGAAAATCTCATACGCARCAGAAACAGTTTGAGATAATTATGATTGGAAAAGAAAATAACGGCGGTATAACAAAGTTCAGAACAAAAGTAATTCAGCGTTGGCAGTGACCCTGCGGCTAGTTTAATAAAGAAAATAACACGCAGGAGAAATTTGCTGGAAATCTTGAGATAACATAAGCTCGGACCGTAAAAAGTGAGCTTAGYAAGCTTGACAAAGACCACCAACGAGCGTTCAGTGGAGAAAAACAAATCCTGTTATTGCGCTGCATTTGAACAGTAAATTAGAAAGGAGCAAAAACTGCTGCAGACACTGCATTTATTACCGCAAAGATGTTCTTCAATACACACACACGAACATGAAAGCAGTTCTGCGGATGCAGCGTTTAATATAAAACATAAGATTCATGCACCAACACATGCATAGCTGATAAGCAAAAGTGCAGACGCAAGAGAGAAAGGAATTATATTCCCTAAGACGAATCATTTAAGCGCGAACAATAAAAGAAATTGAATTTTTTCCATCAACACACAAAGCGGTCTTTGGTCTCCATTCACTGCGCCGTGCAATCTGTTGAATCTGCCACAACAGCTTGTGGCGAAAACAGGTGCATGTTTAGTTGTTGTTGTAGCTCAGTTGTGCAGGTGTCTGGCGAGCACTTTTCCGCTACATATCTACTTATTTTTATAAAATGCATCGTCTATCAAAGCATTCAGCGTCAGCGTCGCCGCAGGCTTATAGCGACATGGTAACCATAGCCTCTCATCTCTCAACTATCACATTAATTTACTTGTACCACTCTGCTCCACCCTCCGCGTATTCCATAACAAAAATGCCTGCAGCCAGAAAAGCTCAGCGCAGACATGAAACATGTTTTCTTTAAAGATGATTATTTTTCATACCCTAAAATCAACTAATATTGGCAGTTATAATAGACTGGGGTTAGTAACGTGAATCAGTTAATTGAAAGATTTTGATATTTTTATGCAACTCATTTTGCGATTAATCCAAAATTGAGGAAAACTCTTGCCAAACTCAATTCTAAGCTCATCCCCTATAGAAAGAAACTTAAGGTTAATCCTCACTGGCAGGAACTAAACCATTTTAAAAATTCAAAAGTTCGATCCAAAATGAAAAGATAAACAAAGTCTAATAGATACTATAAAAGGTTTAACTCAATAAATYAAGGATGGGCTTAGTTTCTATGCATCAACTATTGGAAATGTGCAGTGATTGCTGCTTTTGGGCTTCTGAGAGTAAACAAAATAAAGCAATGACACAGCTATCTCATAAATATTTGTCGCTTCTTCTCTGTAAAGAGCCTGACACTCTCCTCCACTAAACCCACAGACCATATTCACGAACTGAACGAAAGAGTATAGAGTAAATCTTAAGAATACATTCGATACCGTTAAAACAAATTACACTTGACAGCCTATGCYCCTGTACTCCACAGACGATCACAATTTAGCTAAGTAACTTGTAGGCCAGTCGATCCCCTAATATACTGTAGCTATATGGGCGCCTGGGTGTAAAGAAACAAAGGAAGAAGCGAAGAAGAAGAAGCTTCAGACGTGCCAGAATACAGCTCTTGATACAATTATAGTATGTTTCTTGATGACTCCTGTCGAACATCTACTTAATGAGATCTGCATGTTTCCTTTTAAGAAACACAATACACCCCTCTCCTTGTAGATACCTGCACTCGTCTGCTTGAAGCGGAGGCGACTCTTAGAAGTATCAAGAGGTCATTCCTTGATTACGTCKATGACATCGAAAAATACGCCRGCCAGGCAACAAGCACAAATAACTTCAACACCTTCACCGACAAACTCCCAGTGAACGGCGTACTTGGAGTTAAATCACCACCTATAACAGAAGCAGAGCCAAAGATCTAGAAGAAACTTTACCCAACTTTGTTCTGGATACTGTAGCAGTTTAAACTCCTACTTATCCACGTTTGACGCCGACATACCAAATATAAAAATGTTCTGCGTGCAAGAATCTTCTCTTGATTCTAACTACGTCTTTGCCTGCTCAAGGAAGCCCACCCTTCTAACCACCCTCTTCCTGTGATTCGACCTTGATATTTCCCGTTCTTTTCATACTCGCTTACCAAAACTACTGCTAGTGGTAAATATAGACCAAAAATGATGCTGAAAAGAATTTGATATTATAATAGTATTTATTTGCATAAATAAAGATAATAGATGTGATATGCTTATCGTATCAGAAAGTATAAATTGTTATATAGCTTTCTACCTGTTATCTATGTTAGAAGTCCAACATCTGATTAGACTAAAATTTTGAAATCTCTCGAACCTATGTACCATCGAAACCTTCAAAAACATTATTAAATACATTTTYAAATATTTTTTCTTTAACAGCTTGATTTTGGAAAACATTGTGGATGCAGATATCGCCGCCGCTGTTCCCTTGATTAGTATGGGTGCCTTATTGGGTCGTACAACACCGATTCAGCTCTTGTTTATGGCCATTGTCGAAATAGTTTTATTTGCCGCTAATGAATATGTGGCTTTGAATATTTTCAGCGTAAGTTAAATTTTTGAAAAATTTAATTTTAAACTTTTCTAAAACCACTCTCTTTCATTACCAACAAAAATAAAAAGAAAAACAAACCACTCATTAATTATTGCCATATTGCTTAATCTGCAACACCTTAAGTTCAGTCTTTCTCRGTAGACGCTATGTGTATATAGAAACAAAAACTTTACATAGAGTATGTGTTTTAAATCCGCTTAACTAAACACCCTACAAGCAGCACTCAAGTATATTCATATTATATAATACAAAATTGCATGTAAAAAATAGTAGTAGCCCAGCAAGAAATTGAGTGAACATGAGTTGACATGGATTTTGTTGTTCAAATCGAAAGTTCAAAAGATTCCTTCAGTGATAAAAAATTCAACACAACATTAAAAAACAGCAAGGTCTAACTTTCAAGTATTCAAGTCTCTTTAAAATGTATATTTACAATGCAGACGATATTATATCATAAACTATTCATACGTAAATTAACCCATAAAAAAACAAAAAAAAAATACTGCTTCTGTTTCCGTAAAAGAATTCGATTTTTTGATGGATCTGTTTGTTCGGTTACCCCGATCGGAAAAAATTGTTTGGCGATTATTCCGGTCGTTGCAACGATCCCTCTCAAATTTCCTAGAGATATTTCATGAAAACTGGTAATAATAAGTATGCCATAAATATATATCAAATTGGTTCAAAAAGCTTCCATTTTAGGTGTAGCCCCATATCCAGTTTAAAAACTTTTATTGCTTTCATTACGTAAATCAATTCAAGTTATAAGCTCAGTAGAGCACTGAAGTCTTCAAAGGCTAACAATATGATATTACTTTTCGGAGTATATTACTAATACATATCTTTTTTTAGYCTTTAAAGCTTCAGTTCTGTACCCTTACAGTTTAAGTGTTATAAAAAGAAAAGACTGCGCCGACTTGACTTTTCTTGACAATAAAACTTTTAACTTCAACTTCAACTTTATCTTCACCAAATAGTCAAAATACCTACGAATTAAGTCGGCATGAATGTTATAGCAGATTTTTGTTCTAACTATCCAATTTAAATTCAAAACATTGGTCCTTCCAGTCCAACTATAAGTGTTCAATTTCCTGCTGGGTAACTAAATGCTTGTAATTGCGTGCACCTAAAGGGTATGCGAGTACAAACATATTTCCCTATTTTTTTCTTACGCAGTTTATGTATGTAGAGCCAGAGCATGGTTCGTTGAAACTYAACTAAAGTCCTTTTCAAAAGCTTTTTGCTGCACAAAGCTGACGAACAGCTGCTACTTACAAAAAGAAACTGCAACTTTTTATTCATTTTTCGTATTATGCAGCTGCCTTTGCAGTGTTTGTAGGGATTTTACTGGTATTTTTGCTTTTGTTGGTATTTTTTTTTTTTTTTTGTAAAACTTATAATTTTATTTTCATTCATTGCTTGTTCCCCCTTACACCCCCAGGCCTGTGATGTTGGTGGTTCAATAACGGTGCACGCCTTTGGTGCATACTTCGGTCTGGCTGTAAGTCTAATGTTGCGCCCCGGCAAGGAACAGAACGAGGCTGGCAAATACGAAGGAGCCAATTACACGTCGGACATCTTTGCCATGATCGGCACATTGTTCCTGTATGTGTATTGGCCGAGCTTTAATTCGGTGTTGGCCGACGGCAACGCCCAGGAGCGTGCCATACTCAACACGTATTTATCATTAGCAGCGGCAACAGGTAAGCACGTACCACACACACACACACACACGCATATACACAGAATCATACGCACCCTTGCACAAAAGCAGCTGGAACTGTAAGCGGCCTGCGAACAATGCAATGCAAGCAGGCAACAAGGATCATGAACGCAAACWGGAACAATGGCAGGAGTACTTGTGTTCACACTTGCGCTTGAGCGCATTAAAGCAAAGTTAATGCTGTTTGCCTATATACATATTCACACGCACACTCGCATGCTTAATTTGAACGGATGCGTACAGGGACTTTAAGCTTCAATACATAAATTTACAGTTAGAATTATAGCATTTGTTCGAAAGCACCTGTCGGCGACCGATACTAATGCTTGCAGGCGTAGATTCTACAATACACTCAAGCATGATACACTCGCTATTTGATCAGGCAACAAGTGTTTGCTTTGAGGCATTGTCAGTTCCTTTGCGAGCTTATGATGGATTTATTTGTACCGTTATATGTACAAATATATACATAAAAGTATACATATCTTGAGAGACGTAAAATAAATATTGTTATACCTGCCTCTGTTCCCACTACAACATATTGAGTAGTTGAAAAAGTATTTTCGTATTTTGTTCTTAGATGTCATTGCAGTCGTATATCTCCAGAGCTACCAAACACATTGTGCTATCATTGAGTGAAAATAATGAAGAAATTCTCTAAAATTATTTTGAATTTTTTTTTCTAAAAAAGTAAGAATGCCACGCAAGCCACCAATAAAATTTGTGAAGTTTATCAGTTTGTGTAGCACAACAATGGTTCGTTTGCTAGTTGAAGCTTGATTAGAAATACGAAAAGACTTTTTCGACTACCCAATATATAGTATATAGTAAATCTTCAAACAAAAATATGAGGTATTTTTTCGAAAGTCAGCGAGCATTTTTCTGATATGTCGTGGTTACACTCTGACTTGATTGAGGCTATGGCTTAGAGGCGCTGAGTTTAAACCCCAAAAATACAGTTACTTAACCTCGAAGGGCAATGCTCTGAGTTTTTAAGTTTAAGTTAAGTTTTATCGACCATTGATTATTTRTACCAGGGGTGCCCAACCTTTTCTCCTCGAAGTCAAATAGAAATCCACATGTCCACACAAGAAAAACAAACCAAGTTAATTAATTCAAAAGTCAACTAATTATGTATTAAGCTAAAATATTATTTTTTCATGAAACCAGTTAGGAAGAGTTGCATTCGGTTATACTTTAAATAATACAAATTTGAAATATTTATAATTTATTTTAATGTTAAGTCACCAWTTTCACATTTTTGTTTTTCAATATGTCTGCAGAGATCTTTTTTAATACGAACAMCAAAAATACTGCCATTTACCCAAATTACCAATTACTTTGAAAAGTGTCAACTCACACAAATATACGTACCTATATGTGTTGCTGGAGTTGTTGGACCTATACATATGTACAATCGCATTATGTTTGCCGTTAGGTCAACRTAATATAACACTTGTTGGCTATTTGAGGTAGACGAATTTATACGCTTGCGTTGCGCCGCTGATCACGCGACAAAATTTTGTATTCCACTCACGAACTAATTAAAGGTCAAACACTAGCCTTAACACATTTCGAAAATTATTTTAAACACGTTCAAAAAGCACCTACGTACTCGAACATACAACAGCAGCAATAACTAGTACAACGACAGCAACGCACACACATACACGCGCAAGACGCACGGACGGCATATTTCAGGACGGACTTTATTGCGTATTTTGTCGAACAAAGTTGCTCGTAGTCACCTAATAACTAAACTTGTATAAATGCCAACAACAACAAGAGAGGGGGTGGCTGCGAGATGAGGGAAAAAGTAGAGAGCAAACTAGATTGCTAACAGTTAACAACGACAACAACAATAATATGCCTCAGCCATAGCGAGCAAACTAGAGAAGGAAGTGGAAATTGTGTTGCCAGAAGCGGGTAAACAGCAGCAGTTTGCTGAAAATTGCTGTAGGCAGCCTTGCGCATAAGAAGGCAACACAGTTTCCAATGAATGAATTAGCCGTCGCAAGCGTAGGCGACACTAAAGGCACATAAAATATGGCAAATATGAAATTAAATGCTTACGAAATAAYGGTGAAAACCAGAAGTTATTACAAGAACTTCATGGGAATATTGATGAATATTTAAAATTTAGCTGATAGACAGACAGACWGTAATGTTTAAAGCAGGAAATTGTATGTATATTTTTCGCCTCAATTTAAAAATCGCAAAATAAATGAAATCCTTCTTTTTCATATTCAAAGCTGAAAATAAAAAACATGAGTTTTCTATGAGATATGTCATTCCGAAGCCTAAATAAAKGTCCAATTGCCATTTTAATGTGCTGTCATCGCCCCTGTTTTCACTTTAGGTCATAGGATATTCCGAACACTCCCCGCTAATTTGTGTCCTTACTTCTCTTTGTATTCCTTAGACAGGTCTGTAGAGATTGGAGATTTGGAATTAATTGGCAAAGACATATGAGCGCAAAATCCCATTTTTATACTCTTGCAATATGTTGGTACAGAGTATACGAGGTGTGTTCAAAAAGTATCGCGAGTTTTGAGTTTTTTCAAA